>NC_056745.1:1118649445-1118826945 GCF_019279795.1 Protopterus annectens
ACATGGGATGCGCAAGGATATATATATATATATATATATATATATATATATATATATATATATATATATTTTAAATGCAGTGACGTATATGCAGTGCAGTACCATTAGTATGTACAGACTGTCATGCTTTACGTATGAATATTTGCTATTATATGTGACATAGACAGATAAAGAGTTAGAGCAGTCCAAAGAAAGGAAGGAGTGCATGAAACATGAGGTAGACAAAGGAGATGAGATGATAGGGGAGGGTATAGTTGTGGTAACTGTACATTAATTTTTGTCAGCAGAAAGTTATGGCACAAATTCATATACCTATATTAGTACCATTTTAACAAGAGGTGGTGCAAGTGCAGAGCCCTGAATCTATCAGGTGTTGCTTTAGCTGGCATTTAAAGTCTTTCACTTTTCAGACTGTTAATTGGAATGAGATGATATTGCAGCTTGTAGCAAAGCCGTGTGAATACGAATAAGAATTAGTAGAACAGGTTTAGAGCTTCACGTACTGGGAAGGATGGCTGAGGAGAAGGGAAGTCCGAATTAGGAGGTCAAAGTTAGAATCGGGGAGGGGGGCCTCTAGCCAACTGCCACAGAGGGTCAGTTGAAGTGCTTTACAGAAGTATACCAAAGACGCTAAAAAAGTAAGGTGTACAAAACAGTGGTGTAACTAGTACTGCTGTATGGTGCAGAAACCTGGGCAGTACAGGAAAAGCAGCTGATGAAGCTGGAGGTGATGGAGATGAAGTGCCTGAGACGTGACAGGATGCACACTGCGGGACACACATAGAAATGAGGACATCAGACCAGAAGCCAAAGTAGCTCCAACTGCATTCAAGATCAAATAAAATGGATTACAGTGGTTTCGACATATGTGCAGGAAAGCAGTAGACAATCCAGTAAAGATTTGGGAGAGAAAGGAAGAAGGCAAGCAGAAACAAGGGAATCCAACAAAGAAATGTATGGCTTGCATGGGAGAAGAAAAAAACAGGCAATCCACGGTGAATAAATGTCCTTCAAACCAAAAATAAATAATTATAATGAAATATAGCAGTACGAAGGATGACACATGGCAGAGAGAATTAAAACAAAGCAGCTTTAATAATGGTTGGCACTTTCACACCTATATAATGGTGCTTCTTCAGACCAAATAAAGTTAAAATACAAAACATTTAAATAGAAGACATTCAAACATTCTAGACACTTGATTTAATAAACGCCTAAGAAACCAAAAAAATCATCAATCAAATGCTCAGTAGATGGGGGTATATAAATCACATGATAGTGAAACTGTATGAATGAACGGTGCAAACTAATATACAGGTAGCATGGGGTATCTTATACAAATGCTGAAACAATAACGAAACGGCATTAAATCAGATGCTACAAGAGCTATTAAGATTCAGTGTATGTAAGCACATAAATATATATTATAAACATCAATAAAACCTCTCAAAAATAAATAAAATCATCCTATCCGGACAACTGATTCAACAAAACCATAAAAAAATCAACTTATCAGAAAATAAACAGAAGTAGCATCATATAAACAGAACACAAAATAAATGGCGTCAGTAAATACAAGAGCATAAAAGAGGATGTTCATGTAAATACCATAGTGTCGATATTAGTATCGTCATAAAAACACTGACATCACAGAGCATTTCATAGGAAAAACAATTGAAAATATTGTAATAATAAATTAGTGTAATGGATGTGCCTTCAAATAAGGTATTAGAGGCACCTGCCCTTTACGACCGGGTGGTCCGTCAGATTGTAGCTGAATAATCCAATTAATTTCACTCTGTTCAGTAACATTTCTAAGCTCACCCAAATGTGGACACTCAGCCAAATGCTCCATAACCATAAATGTAAAATGGTGTTCATCCCCAAACTTTGGGATATGTTTTTCTAGGGCATTCTTAACTTCTCCCTCATGAATAGCTGCCAAATGCTCTCTAATCCACTCTTTCAAAGGGCAATTCATTTTACCAACATGAAAAGATGGGCAGCAGCAACACTGCACTAAATAAATTGCATTCCTAGTGGAACAATTAGCCCTGGCAGTAACCTTATACACTCTATTAGTCTGTAGATGTATACATTCCTCTGAAGTAAAAATGCAGTTAGAAAAACCTACATCCCCTGCAAGGGAAAGTGCCCCTATTTTCTTTAAGTTCAGACTTATTCATATTAAAACATAATAACCTCTTGAGAGATTTCTTATTCCTAAATCTGAAACCAGAGTGATCAACTATATTCTTCACCCGTTTATCCGAGGTTAGAACAGACCAATTCTTCATAACTTTGCACACTATCAATATCACTAGAATACTGTAGATCTAGGGGTAACATAGAAGTCCTTTGTAATTCATTTAAAGAAAAAGCTCCTGCATGTGCAGAGAAAATAAGGTCTAGCCCTACTACAATGTAAACGTACAGTGTCAGTGACCATTTGTTCAACTTCTTTGATGCTATATCCCCAATCCAAATATTCATTCTTCAACTTATTTAAATCTATATCAAATTTATAGTCATCATCATTCAGCATACAAAGATGTATCCCCTGCCCCTTATGTATATTCTTAAATATGTGGGATGGGTGCATGCTGTCCCTTTTTAACAAGTTATTTCTCTTATATTCTTTCCTATATAGCCCGGTACTAAAAATGCCATCAGAACCTTTAAATATCTTCACATCCAAAAAAATCTATTACCATGTCAGAGGAATCATATGAAAATCTCAAAAAAATCTGTATGCTAATGTAAAAAAACAAATTCTTGCAAAAAAATTTATCGTGCCTGTCCACATAATATGTCATCTACAAATCTCTGGTAGAAATACCCTGTATATATGTTGTTACAGAGGACCATAGATTCCTCCAAATTAGCCATCACAATGTTGGCATAGATATTGGCAAAAGGAGTGCCCATAACTATGCCCAGCCACTGCAAATATTACATCCCATCAAAGAAAACAGCATTGATGTCTAAAATAAAGAAAATCTATTTTGTCTTTATTGTATTGATTCTTTTTTGTTAAATAAGACCTAACAACATCTATGCCTTCAGTGTACGGAATTACCATGAACAATGAGTTGACATCAAGGGAGACTAATACACAGCTCTCTCAAAGAGCGTCTCGCATGGAACTAACAATGAATATATAAATCATGCAAAAAGTGTTTGGTGTCACGTAACACTGTGGGTGATTGATCTAACACTGATCTCAAATGTCTTTCTACATAAATTGAGAGTGGTTCCATGAGCCAACCATGGCTGGAGACAACAGGTCTCATTGGAGGATTTCATGAAAGAACTGCAACAGTCAGGCATGACCATCAAAAAAGGTAGCAGAGAGGCACTGAATTAAAAAAGATGATGACAGTTCAAACCTCATTACAGCCTCATGTAGGAAATGGAAAAAAGGGAGTTGATGATGACATATATTATCATGTAAATATTTCATTTTCTTTATTTCTGTTGTTTTTTGTCTGTTTACCTTACATGTTGGGCTTTTCTCCCTGGGACTCTGCTTAAAAAGGGGCTAATATCTCAGTCAGATTATCCTCCTGGTTAACTAAAATGGAAATAAACTAAACAACATGTATTTTACTTTTTTCATATTTGATTAACAGAGCAGTGAACTGATCTATGTGGACTGTTTTTAGACTTAGCAAGGGGTTTACAACCAAACATTAGAAAATTGCATTTACAACTAGAACAAAGAGCAAACAGCAGAAACGATTACAAACCAAAAGAGAGTGAAAATAAATGGCTAGTACCCATGTATTCCATTTTTGCAGTTTTGAGAAATAGGATATTTTGTTATATAATATAAAGCTCCACACCCACCCATCCTAGCCCTCACCGACTATAACCTGTATCTTATCTTACAAAACCCTTTTCTGCAATATTGCTACTACTAATCAGACAAATCTGATTTGAATGTAATGATAAGGTTTCCGTTTCACAGATTGCAAAAGGAACACACACACACACACACACACACACACACAAAACAAAATTAAAGCAAGATACAACACCATGGATTACCTGTGCATACAACATTTAGAACATAAACTGGCTTATTAGATAGCTCTGGACAATGGTACAGCAATACTGCACTGTTGGCAACTGCTGATTTTGCTTCCCAACACCTTGGGCATGAGGCAACTGCCCTCTTTGCCCCACCATAGCTATACTTTTGACAGCACTGCAACAACTATTACATTAAATACATCAGTCTTTTCATTTTCCCAGAACATATACTCCCAGTTCAACAACTGAAATCAGTAATTAAAACCAATGTAAATTAGTAGACTCTCAAGAAATAAAAATAAGAAGTTATTGATTGGAATAACCATAACGTTCCATCTGAGTAGGTAAACTTCATTTGTCAGTAACCTATGGGTTATCGGATCCAAGCCGGCAGTTTCCAGCAGCTGAGGTCCGAGCTCCAAGCTCCTCCCCCTACCCATAATCCCCTGCCATCCTTCCCTGACCTCAGATCGAGTTTGCCTAAAAGCAACACCTGCAATATCAGAGAAGAGGATCACCTCTATAGACTAACCTGGATACAATCCGTCATGACACAGGAATACCATGAACATCCAAGCAGGTCAGGGGGACGGAGGGAGGGACGGTTGCTGACAAGTGAAGTTTACCTACTCAGATGGAACGTTATGGCGAGTACATAACTTCTTAATCTGAAGTAGTTAACTTAATTTGTGCATCAACCTAAGGGACAGAGTCCCCAGCTACCTGAATCTTGGGAGGTCCTCATGGAAGGATGTTCTGGAGCACTGCGGAGCCAAAGGATGCTCTCCTTCTGGAGACAAAATCCAACTTATAGTGGTTTATAAAGGTATGAGATGAAGCCCACGTGGCTGCTGAGCAAATGTCATCCAAAGATACTCTAGAACGAAAAGCAGCGGAGGTAGAAATAGACCGAGTAGAATGGGCATGGACTCCCTGAGGTGCAGGCCAACCAGAACTCTCATAAGCCAGAAGAATACACTGGGAAATCCACCTGGACAGTGTGACTTTCGAAACAGGTTTCCCCAGACTAGGTTTAGCAAAGGATACAAACAGCTGGTCTGATTCCCTATGACCAGCTGTCCTGTGTAAATAGAATCGTAGTTGTCTGTGTACATCTAAGGAATGCAACTTGTACTCACCCTTATTCTGATAATTGGGAAAGAAGACTGGTAAATTAATAGACTGGTTGATGTTAGATTCGGACGCAATTTTGGGCAGAAAGGAGGGATTGGTCCTGAGGGATACTCTATCTTTGTGGAAGGTCAAGTACGGTGGCTTGGCGCAAAGGGCTTGAAGTTCTGAAACCCTTTTTGCCGAAGTAATGGCAACAAGAAAAGCTGTTTTCCAGGATAAGAATTTGAGATCCACCGTAGCTGCAGGCTGAAAGGGAGAAGTTGTTAAAGCCTGGAGTACCAGCGCTAAATCCCAAGGAGGGACGACATCCTTCACTGGGTGTCTTAGTAGGAAGGTGCCTTTTAAGAAGGCCTTACACAATCTGGACGAGGTCAAAGGGCCCAGATCACATCCAACATGGTAATGAGAGATAGCTGCCAATTGTACTTTGACTGTGGAGGAGCTAGCACCTTGGTCAAATAACCCTGATAGAAAGTCTAATATTGCTGGCAATGGAGCTGTAAAGGGGTCTAAGTTCTGATGCTCCGCCCAGATAGAAAAACATTTCCATTTGCTATTATAAACCCTTCTAGTAGACGGCTTGTGAGCAGCTACTAGGATGGCTTTGACCGGGGAAGAGATACTGGGAGTCCTAGCTAACAGTGGAACTGGATCAACCAAGCCGTGAGCTTGAGGTTGTTCAGGTTTGGGGCCGGCAGGCCCAATGGGTGAGAGATCAGATCCGGAATGGGATCTAGAATCCAGGGAGGATTCACCAGATGAGACCATAGATATGGGAACCAAGCCTGACGAGGCCAGAATGGGGCAATGAGGATTATTCTGCTCCCTAATCGTCTGGCTTTCTGCAGAAACTTCAGCATCAGGGGAAGTGGAGGGTAAGCATAAAGTAGACCGGGTGGCCAAACATGCACCAGAGCGTCTCTTGGAGATTCCCTGGTTGGGGGAATTAGAGCAAAGTAGTCGTCGTACTTTGTGTTTGAGGGAGAGGCGAAAAGATCGCAATGAGGTTGACCCCATTTGGAGAAAATCTGCTTCGCTACTTTGAGATTCAGAGACCACTCGTACGGCGAGAGGATGGTGCGACTGAATCTGTCCGCTAGGATGTTGGACCGTCCCAGAATGTGCGTCGCTATGAGAAAACGGTTGGTGGAAATCACCCATTCCCACACTCTCATGGCCTCTCAACAAAGTGGATAGGACCTGGTTCCCCCTTGTTTGCTGATATACCAGACGACCGACATGTTGTCCGTCTGGATCGCAATTGTCCCAATGGGAAGAAGGCTCTGAAGTGCTTGCAACGCTAACAGCACCACCCTCATCTCTAGGACATTGATATGCAGTGAGGTCGCCACATGGTTCCAAGTGCCTTGGACGGTCCTGCCCAAATAATGCCCCCCCACCCGAGGTGAGAGGTGTCCGTGGTCACCGTGGCTATGGGAGGGGACATAGAAAAGGGGCGCCACTTCTGGAAGTCTGGAGACTGGAGCCACCACAAGAGGGCTCTCCTGCAAACCCTGCTGAGAGGAACAAGGTGGCTCAGGGGGTAATGTAGGAAGGACCATTGGACTTGGAGGGTCCATTGCAGGATTCTCATATTTAGGCACGCCATGGGCAAAAGGTTGATGGTTGCCGCCATCGAGCCTAAGGCCCTCAGGACCAATTCCGCCTGAGGGGCTGGGCAATGAAGAATGGCCTGCACATGAAGTTTTAGAGATTGCAGCCGGTCCGGAGTCAAGAAGGCTATAAGCTGATTTGTGCTCAAACTGGCTCCGATGAAATCTATGACCTGAGTCGGAAGAAGGGAAGATTTTCCCACATTGATCATGATCCCCAACCGGGGAGCTAGGTGAAGAAAATAATTCCTGGCCGTGCAGAGTAGATGCCTTGTGGGGGCGGTCAGGAGCCAGTCGTCCAGGTATGGAAAGACCTGAATTCCCTGGAGTCTCAGGTGGGCCGCTACCACAGTTAACACCTTGGTGAACACCCTGGGGGCTGTGGTGAGACCAAAGGGGAGGACCTGAATTGGTAATGGCTGGCTCCTAGCCTGAGGTGGAGAAACCTCCTGGACCATCTGTCCATCAAGATGTGGTAGTATGCGTCCTTGAGGTCTATGGAGCACATCCAGTCATTCTCCTGTAAGAGAGGGAGAATGGATTGAAGGGTGACCATCCGGAACTTTTCTTTGGTTACCGCCAGGTTCAAGAGAGAAAGGTCGAGGATTGGTCTTAAGTCCCCCGTCTTTTTTGGCACCAAGAAGAACCTGGAGTAAAAGCTTGATCCGTACTGGTCTAGGGGGATGTGCTGGATTGCTCCCTTTTCTTGCAGCTGCTGAATTTCTGTGGCTGCGGCCTCCCTCTGATCGGGTGGAACATCGGGGAGGGATCTGGGTCTGAGAGGGGGATGGAGAAATGGAATCTCATAGTCTCTGGATATAATCCGAAGCACCCTGCGGTCTGTTGTGATGGACTCCCAAGCTGCTAGGTGCCTCGAGAAATGCCCCCCCGACTGCCTCCAGAGTGGAGCAGTCGGGTAACCTCTCAGGGTTGCTGCGTGGGCCGATCAGAGAAAGGTTCTCGGGACACAAAGTTTTTCGGGCCCTCTCTGCCTCTAGGGCGGCGTCCACTCTGTCCTCCTCTGCCCCTGAAGAATGGGGGGTCCTGAGCGAAACGGGACTGCTGAGACTTCCGGAACCACATCTTCTTCTGTCCCTTTTGGTTCTTGGAGAAGGACCTCTGGGGAGCAGAGAAGCGGACTCGACGGCAGACAGCGTCTTCCCGTCTTTCTCGCTCTGGACCAAGGTGTCACGTACGGTCTTACCAAAGTGGGCAGAACCATCAAACGGGGCATTAGCGAATGACACCTTAAAGGGTTCCGCGAAATCAAAGTGGCGGAGCCACACCTGTCGCCTTAGGACGACGCCCGCTCCGCATGGGATAGTAGCCGCATAGAGGTATTGGAAATAGACCTGAGAGTGGCCATTCGGGTAGAGTAAACTTGTTTGTCCTCTGCCGAAATGGACTCTGGGGGCGACCCAGCGTACTCTTTGATAAGGTCCCGCTGGAGTCGTATTACGTGTGCCATATAGTTCAGCGACCTTACCGAGAAGGTGGCCGAAGCAAACACCCACTTCCCCAAGCGGTCCATCGCCCGAGACTCCTTGTCAGGAGGATGGACCGTGGGACTCTCCTGAGCTAGTTCCCTTTTAGTGGCAGCCGCCACCATGGCATCTACAGGAGACCCCTTACTCCAATGTAACCTGTCCGGGGGGGGGGGGGCTAAGAATTCTGTCCGGCCTCTTGGGAACGGGCTCCACAGTGTTCGGCTCCTTCCATGCCCTGGTAGTGTTCAGGTATACCAGAGGGTCAGCTGGAGGGGACACCCAAGAGGTAGACGGGCCTGCTTCAAATGCCTCCAGAAACATGGACTCGTCCGAGGTAGGCTTTGGGGCAGACCACCCCCCTCTAATCCTAAGCATCTCCATGATGTCTCCAAATGAGATGTCTTCGAGGGGTGATCTTGGGGAGCCTTCCCCTTCCTCCAAGTCCGTGTCCTCTGTCAAGGACTCAGGGGAGTCCAAGTGCCTCCTTTTGCACTTGCGTTTGTGAGGGACTTCCTCGGGGGGGGCTGTCCGAGGAGGCCTCACCAACCACATCCTGTTCCAACAAAGGAATGATCTGTGACATAAGCGCAGGCTGTCCCTGGGGCCAGGTGACGGAAGTCCGGCCCGTCTGAGAGGGAGTGCAGGGTGGAGCCGTAGCTAGGGCCAGGGGCCTGGAGTCCCTCGACAGAACCCTCTCCATCACGTCGAAGGCCGAAGGAGAGCTGCTCTCCCTAGGATCCGAGAGCAGACCCTCCCTCAGATCCGACACGTACATCGGAGCCAGTGCCGAGGTGATCGGATCCGAAATGGCAGCATGCTCCGACCTGGACGGAGCCGAATGCATGCTAATCGTCTCGGATCCGAAGCTCAGCTCTCGGCTCCGAGAGCTCGGATCCGCAGAAAAGGGACCCGATCGACTCGAGGGTGCCATCTGCGCCGAAGCACTCGACTCTATCGGCGTCGACAGTCCCCCAGCTCCAACGCAAGTCAGCTCCGAAGACCCCAAACCCAGGAAGCGGGTCCGGGAAGGAGCAATCGGGACAAAACATGGGGGGGAGGCAGGAGCACTCCCATCTGCAGTTGGGCCTGGAGGAACCTTCACATCATCCGGTCCAAGTCTGCATCAGTTAAACTTCTAGTGGACCTAGAGGAGGCCACCGAGGCTGGACGGGAGTGCCACCGAGGGGGGACGCGAGTGCCACCTCGAAGGTGACCGGGCCTCCTCCTCCTCCGGCCCCGGCAAGAAGGAGGGTGAACGGAGCCAAGAAGGAGAAGGCTCAGAGGTCTAGGGGGGAGAAGCCCACTTGGCTGGCAGGGCCAATGCAGAGGCATCAGCCCGCCACTTGTGATGCTTCTCCTTGTGCTTCTCACGTCTAGCTTCCCTATCCTCTTGGCCCGAGTTGGGAGGTTGAGTCCCGGCCAAGGGAAGGGAAGTAGCAGTAGGCACTGCTGCAGCAGGAGCCACGGGGGGACCGGAGGACAGAGCCGAGCCCGGGGGCAGAAGTCCCACCAGAATCAGCTTCGACCTCCAGTCCTTGAGAGCCCAGGGGTTGAACACTGCACAAATAGCGCAGCCTGATGACAGGTGTTCAACCCCAAGGCATAAAACGCACCGAGTGTGGCCATCCGCTGGTGAGAGCTTATGGCCACACTCGGTACATTTAGAAAAAAATGTTTTGGGAACCTCTGCCATAGTAAACTAAAAACACACTCACTAGGCCCCAAAACCACACACACCCTAACGCTCTCACGAAACAGGGGTGGGGGGGGTAATACAAAAAAGGGTACACTAACGATTAGAAAAAAACACACACTCAAACAAATTCACACACAACTTTAGCTACCCAAAAAAAGAGAAGATTTTTCTCACAGAAAATACGCTCTAAGGCCCGGAAGCTCGAGATTAAGCTGCTGGTGTAACCGCGGAAAACTAGATCTGAGGTCAGTGAGGGATGGCAGGGGATTATGGGTAGGGGGAGGAGTTTGGAGCTCGGATCTCAGCTGTTGGAAACTGCCGGCTCGGATCCGATATGGATCCGATAACCCATAGGTTGATGCACAAATGAAGTTAACTACTTCAGATTGTACATTAACTTGTAATGTCTACCAGTAACCTTGTCAGCATGTCCAATGAAAGCTTCCAGCACCTATGCACTTCTGTGACATTGATAACTGTTTTGATTGAACTACCACAGACACCCACCAGGAGATGGTGATGCTCACTAGCACATTCAACACTTGCACCTAAACTCAAACTCTGCCTTCACAAACCTGCGTCAAAACTTTTTTAAAGCTTATTGTCGCTATTCACAAGAATTATATCAAATAACTGTTATTTTAAAAAGTCCTTAAGCAGCCATTATGACTATATAAGTATGGAAACAAATATAATGATAACCCCACAGTCCACTGATTCCACTTTGAGTAAGAGATGGACCATAGGAGTAGTACTATCATCCCTAACAGGATTAGAAAGTTTATCTATAATCATTTCACATGTTGTGTTTCATGTCCTTCCGAAATACATGAACAATATAAAAAAGGCAGCATATTCTGTAATTAAGCATTTAACACTATATTCTACTAAACTGAAACAATGAGTAGTGATGCAGTGCATTTTACTTCATGTATCATACTTTCTTCTCTATGAAACAAGGGCATCTATTTGCATTGCGTATCCTACTTTGTGAAGGGATGTCAACCAGTCTGGCTAAAAGCAATACATAAGTTCACTTCCAGCAACAATATTTGGGTCAAAAAAGGTTCATTGCCAATGTCAGCAGCAAATCCTCTACTTTTTTCCTTTTCTAAAATTGTATGACCCCACAAAAAAAAGTATTTTCCACAAGTCTGTGGTTAATGAATATCAGTGTTTCAAATTTTTTAACCTAATTACATTTTTGCTTAAAGTGTATAGTTACTCCAGAAACTCAGAATCAAGAGTTATGCAGCACAAATCACCAAGAATATCAAAAATCTAATTTCTGTCCTTGCTGACACTTTTAATCCAGCAAGTAAGTAAATACATACATACATAGCACAAACATGCAATGTATGAACTGTAGAAGATTAGCCATTATACAACGACCCCCCATTAATACTCAAAATCGTGCATGCTGATTGGTCAGCGTGCACGTTGTAAATCAGAGTTATAGTAATGGAAAAAGGTCCTTGCTTTCTCCGTTGCTTTTTTCAAAACTGTCTCGCTATGTTAAATGGGTTTTAACATAGCGAGACAGCTTTAAAAAAAGCAACAGAGATTGTCCGTTGCTTTTTTTAAAGCTGTCTCGCTATGTTAAACTCCTATAACATAGCGAGACAGTTTGTAAAAAGCAACGGAGATCTTGCTTTCTCCGTTGCTTTTTTTCAAAACTGTCTTGCTATGTTAAATGGGTTTAACATAGCGAAACAGTTTGTAAAAAGCAACTGAGATCTTGCTTTCTCCGTTGGTTTTGGCCACAGCTCTGATGTACTGCGTAGGCATACGCATGCGCAGTACATCAGAACTGCCGCAGAATACCAGACAGCTGCGGAAGGGCAGCAAGGAGGCATTATACAATGCCATTATTTAAGAAAAGTAATTATTTTTTTCTTAAATGATGTCATTGTATAATAGCAATAACCCACTTCTGGGTGTGGGTAATGCTGGATTTACCCACGGTTGGCTTTGTTTGGCCACTCGGGCTTCGCCCTCGTGACCAAACCACACCAACCGTGGGTAAATCCAGCACTACCCACACCCAGGAGTGGGTTATTGCTATAGTTCCTACAGTACCAGTAAAAGCAAACTGGTGTTCATGCAAATTTGGGGGAACATAATGTGTACAACTTCAAAATTCACTCTAGTTAGTGCTGTACTCTATACATTCATTTTAGACTCCAGCCTCCAGTCCATTAAACACTACCACCCCACTAGAAACTTAAGGTCATCACAAAATATAGTTATAAAAATCTTTAGAAACCATAATTCTTAAAGAAATGCCTATTTCAGAAACTACTTAGACTATATCTATATTGAACTTGCAGCATCCTCCACAAACCTTGGGAATATTACTTCAGAAAAACATTTCCATCATTATTTTCTTAACCAGGTAATTCCATGCTCAATCTGCAGACATTATATAATGTCATGTGACTATCCCTCACTAGCCTGTTATAACATTCACTGATTTTTCACTATTTATGTGTGTAAATATAAACCTACAATGTCCAATAACCTCCTCTGCCCAAAATGTTAAACCCCACTACTTACCTTGCCTGTTAAGTCAGTAAAACAAGTGACTGTGCATAGAATAGAAATTAAGTCACAAGATTAACTGCCATACAAATGTTTCTCGGCACGTCTTGTAAATCTGAGATGTGCTATGCATTATGTCTCAATAAAAAAATGTTCATTATTTGTCCAGGCTCATTTTCTAAAGATCCTCACAGATCACTAACATAATAAATACTTATGTTTGTGTTGTTGTTGGAGCTTCTACCCCTCAGCCTCCACTGTAAACAGGCCACAACCCAGAGAGATAAACCAAACCATTAATCAAAACATGTATTTATATATAATTCCCATTTGCCTACTGTATGACACTAAGTTACCTAATTGCCCTTCATAAGACAAATAAAACTGAGCCACAACCCAGAAGGATGATTCATTAATTAAAGCATATATTTACATACATGTCCCATTTACCTATTTAACTTCTCCAAGTCTTGATTTTCCAATACCAAGATGGGATTGGACCACACTCATAAATCAGAGTATAATTAGAGTTCACAAAACTGCCTACTGTATGACACTGAATATGTTACTTAATTACCATTTGGCTGATAAATAAATGACTCAAAATATACTGCATAGACGTCCTCTATCAGATTTATGTCCTTTTCCCAAAATTTATCCAGATGTTACTTCTGTCACTATTGAAACACAACACATAATTAACATATCATTTCATACTGGTTTGTTCTCTGACCTCTTGAAAAACCTGTCATAATTTCACCTCCAAAAATTAGTACCCTAAAACACAGCACAGTTGCAAATCCATTTTGTGTATTTCTGCTGTGTCCAAACTATTAAATTAAAAAGCAGACAGAAACTAATGAATTTCACCCCTACCACAGAGGCGGGGATAGTCTTCCCTGAAAACAGCAGCACTGATTTTTAAAAAAGGCCACAACAGTAAGGTTGACATGCCTCTCAACCTCTTATAGGGTCATAGGACAATACTAGGCTACTGGTCCGGAGGCCCTTATAAGCCTAGCCAAAAATTTCACCCACATTCTCACAAAGTCAGCACCTGTTTCCCCTGTCCATCAGAGACACAGGTGGGATCACGGGGGTGTATTTTCTGTTTCTCATCCAGTCGTCCAGGTTCCTCTTAAAGAGGTACAGTGAGGTACTCTGCTTGACACGGATAAGGAGTCTATTCCACAGATGGGGGAGTCTTTGGGACACAAACCTATCCTGCCAACAAGTTCTATTAATGTCACAGACCAGGTTAAGGCATTGCATGCGGTTTGCCCCAGTGGAGTTCGACTTACAGATATGCAGCAACACCATCAAGGCTGGGTCTGAGACTGTCTTGTATGCCAGATACAGGTCACCTCTGAGCTGTCTGTATGAGACTGAGTACAGGGACAGGGCTTTTAGCCTATCTGTATAGGATAGGTGTTTGAGACCCTGGATTTTCCTGGTCAGGAACCTCTGTGGTCTCTACAGCTGATGCATGTGCTTGGCAAGGTACATGCCAAAGAGGACACTGTACTCGATAATAGGTCTGATAAAGAAGGAGTAATGGGATGTTATAACCTCCTTGTTCCTGGATGAAATACCCTTACTTACGAGGTGAGCCATATAGAAAGCCTTCCGTACAACGGAAGCAACATGGTGGTCAAAAGTCAGGTTACGATCAGCTTGGATGCCCAAGTCCCTCACGACTGATTGTGTGCTTAGTAAGTTATTAATGTGATAATGAGTGGGGACCCCATTTTCTCCAAATGGGATAATGAAGCATTTCTTGGCATTCAGGTTGAAGCTGTGCTTCTGGCATCAATCACTACTTTGGGTAAGGCCCTCTTGGAGGATTTTCACATTATTTAGGGGAATTTAAGAAAGCATACTGCTTGCATTCATCTGCAAACTTGGTCAGCCGCAGACCACTGGTTTTGGCTTGCACCTAAGAAAAGTATATGCCAAACAGTAGAGGCCCCAAGACCGATCCTTGGGTGTACGTCGCTCGTTACAGGTCTACTACCAGAGGTGGCTTCCCCTATTTTGACTGAGTAGGTTCTATCAGTGAGCCAGTTAGTTACCCATCTGGTAACATACGGGTTGATGCCTAGCTTGGAGAGTTTATCTATTGTGCCCGAGTGGGGAACAGTGCCAACGGCTTTGGCTAGGTCAAGGTAGGCAGTGTGTATCGTCTTCCCCTCATCCATGGACTCGAAGTTATCCTTAGAGGATTTCATCAGTGACCTTATTTGCTTGTTCAGACAAAGGACAGACTGCTTCCAACTTGGCACCTGCTCCTTCTTGGTCCTGGACAGCAATTGTTTACTTTCATTATAGAGTTTTTTTATTGCTGCTGTCCACCAGACAAGTTCACTCTTCCTTGGGGAAGATGATTTGGTCCTGTCAGGTATTGTTGAGTCCATGCAGCTATGTAGGTGCTCAGATAGTTTTTTGAAGACTTGGTCACTAGTGCTAGTTCCAACTGAAGGGACGGTGGCTGTGAAGCTGCTTATTACTGCTCTCAGGAGGTTGTAGTCAGCTTTGGAAAAGGAGATGGTGACTTTGAAAGTGATCACTTTATGGTCGGATCTTACCTAGGAGGATGCTCACTGGCTATTCATGTTGGTTAGTACCAGGTCCAAGATATTTTCACCTCTCATGGGGGTGTTGAGAAGCTGATCCAATTCATTGACATCGACAAAGTCAAAGAATCTCTGGGTGTTCATGTCTGGGCTAGAATATGTCTTCCACTCTATGGATGGGTAGTTAAAGTCGCCCAGGATCAGGGTAGAGGGTTGAATCTTGATGGATTCAAGTAAGTCCAGATAGGTGGAGTGGGTGTCCTGAGTCATGGTTGGGGTTCTATAGCTAGCTATGATTTGAACAGCTGTTTTGTCAACAATTAACTGCACCTGTAGTGTCTTCTGTGCGTCACACTGTTTAACCAGCCTGGAGGTGTGTATGCCTTTGATAAATATTGAAACTCCACCTCCTTTGGCTTTGTAGCCCTCCTTTTGGGGTCTTAAAGTATGATAGGATGAGTAACCTGGTAAGGTGGGGTGCTCTCCGCAGCTTTGAACCAGGTTTCAGTGACTGCACAAAAGTCAACATCTTCCAGGGTGAGGAATGCTTGCATTGAGTGCAGTTTCATGTTAAGACTCCTAGTATTTAGCAGCATTACCTTTAAATTTCATTTAGAAGAATGTTTTACATTGGTTAATTTTGTTCTCATGACTTTGCCTAAAAAAGGCACCATGGGAGAGATGAGTCTTTGCCAGGAGCCTGAAGCCCAGGGGAGACAGATGAAGGCCATCTCTGGCAAAGCATTCTGGTCTGTCAGTCATGTACTCCCAGGATGTCAGGTACTGGATAACCTTGGAATGACACCAGAAATTAAGCCAATTGTTAAAGTCAATCATTTTCTGTTTGGATTGAGGCATCATTCTGGGTGACAGCAAGATACTGCTTAAGGCTAGGGACATACCTGCCTGGAACATGTATTCAGTGAGCTCAATCATGTCTCTCTTCATATACTCCAGAGAGGTATGTCTCAAGTCATTCATACCAACATGGACTATGACAGTCATAACAGTACCTGTTGTTGAGAGACCTGAGTGCGTGTGTGATATGGTGGATTCTAGCACCTGACAAGCAACTTGCCATGACTTTCTCCTTGTCTAGCCTGGTGAGGTGCACATCTGTGTATCTCAAGACAGTGTTTCCCATGACTAGTATGCTGTGTTTGTGGCTGGGCCTTACAGGCTGTGAGACACAGGTGTGTACACTATGTGTGGTGTTAGGTGCTGTGGGCTGTGAAGTGCATGTGTGTTTTTGCTTCGGAGGTCTCTTTTGTTTAGGTATGTTTTTGTTGAGAACTTCTACTTATGTGGGAGAGTGTGCTGTACAGGTATGGATGGTGTTAGAGGTGTGGTGTTTGAGCAGACAACCTTCTCAGTGCCAGATGTACTGGCTTGTGATTGAGACAGCAAGGATTCTAGGTTCTTAATGTAACTGTATCTTTCACATATTGTGTTCCTAGATGGTAGTTGAAGAGGGTTGCCCATGTACATGAAGCAGCTGCTGCACTGTCTTAGGATGTCCATATCAACCGGACTAGCAAGAGAAACTATAGATACTTGTTCGTCCATGGTTGTCAGAATCTGTGGAAGAGAGGTCAGGGATAGTACAGTAGGTACTATCTGAGGAGAGTAACTATAGGTGTAAGTGGGGCTGGATAAAATCAATACAGTAGGTACAAGGGAGGGCCTCACTTACACAGGAGTGCTGGTAAAGGAAAAATGCAGCTGAGGTACCTCAGAAAGAGTAAAAACAGTGCAGCAGAGGTGCACAACATACAAACAAGCGTAAACCCACAGGGTTGAAGTATTGCTCAAAAACGAAAGTAAAATAGATACACTGGAATTGACCAATCAACCTTTGCCCCTGAGCTCTTATGTAAGCACCCTATATGCCAGACCAGTTCCAACCAGTTTATTTACTCCCACTAAGCGCAGATAGGCCTCAGCCAACACAAGATGGCATAGCTGAAAACACAGGAATCACACTGGCTACTGTAACCAAATTATGCTAAAGATACTTAAACTCTGTTTAGGTCGATTTAACATAGGAGAACAGATGCACACAAATATAACAGCAGAACAGTTCACACTCAGTTAATTAAACAGTTTGACAGTAAAACAGTGAAAAAGTACAGTGCAGATGTAATGCAAGTTAGTAAAACAGCACAGTTAATCAAATGCAAGTGTAGTCAGTATAAATCAGAATAAACTGAAAAATTACACTTAGTTTTGTAGATTCTCTCGGCAGATTTCAAATCAGCACAGGGGAGATGCAGAGTGCTCCACACCTTGTAGCTCGACTTGTAGCTAAAACAAGCAAGTACCCCAAAATGAAAGTAAAATAGAAACACTAGAATTGATTAATCAACCCTTGTCCATGAGCTCTTAGCTAAAGACTCTATGCCAGATCAGTTCCAACCAGTTCACTTATTCCCACTAAGTGCAAGTAGGCCCTAGCCAACACAAGATGGTGTAGCAGGAAACGCAGGACTCACACAGACAGATCTGGATACAGCAAAACTTTTAGTTATGTACTCACCATAACTTCAGATGTTTGGGATCCATCTCGCCTACATTCTGAATGATGGGTTCGGAGCCGATCCCTCGGCTCCGACTCGGCACGCTTATGCCAAAGAGCGAAGTCTCTTATTGGCTGAGCTTACTATATCCCAGGATGCACCACCAACAGTCCCCCAGATCTAGTTTGTCCGCATACATGCACACATGCATACCCTGCTTATATAACATCGTCAGATGAAACAAGATAAAAACAGTGGAGCTCAAAACCGTTCTATCTCTTCTGATCTGCAAGGCAGGGGGGAAGGAGGGTGGGTATCAGGAATGTAGCGAGATGGATCCCAAACATCTGAAGTTATGGTGAGTACATAACTAAAAGATGTTATGTGATCCTATCTCGCCTACATTCTGAATGATGGGACAGCGTCCTAGCACCTGAATCCTGGGTGGCTCACTGGAAAACACTCCTGAGTACCGTGGAACCAAATGAAGCTCGTCCTTTAGATGCCACATCCAATTTGTAGTGGGAAATGAAAGTGCGGGTTGGACCAGGTAGCCGCAGCACAAATTTCGAAATAGCGAGCTTAGAATGAAAAGCTATAGAAGTAGCCATAGCTCTGGTAGAATGAGCTTTGATAGATGATGAGTTGCTTATTTGAAGAAGAATAGGCCTGAGTTATGCAATCTCTGATCCATTTTGAGATTGTAGCTTTTGTGATGGTTTGGCCCAATTTATTATCTGAGAAGGACACAAACAACTGGTCTGACTTACGGTTGCTGGGTCCTGTCTAAATAGAAGCGTAATTGCCTGTGAACATCCAATTTATGGAGAGTGTATTCTGCCTCATTAGAGAATTTTGGAAAGAAAACTGGTAGTTCTAGAGATTGTTGAAGACAGAAACTAGAGCAGACCTTTGGGACAAAGGATGGATTAGGCCTAAGAGATACTCTATCTTTGTGAAAAATGAGATATGGTGGTTTAATAGACAGGGCTTGAAGCTCTGAGACTCTTCTTGCTGAAGTAATAGCCACTAAGAATGCCGTTTTCCATGACAGATATTTTAATTCGCAAGTAGCAGCCGGTTCAAAGGGCTGAGATGTTAATGCACGAAGCACTAAATCAAGATCCCACGGTGCTGCAGGATGAAATACTGGTGGTCTTAACAGACTCGCACCTTTAATGAATGTTTTGCATAGCCTGCTGCTCATCAAAGGAGGATCCGTGGATTCATGGAATTTAGAGATAGCAGCTAGTTGAACTTTAATAGTTGAGACAGAAGATCCCTGATTAAATAGGGATGTTAAGAATTTCAAAACCTCTGGGACAGGAGCAGTGATAGGGTCTAAGCCCTTGAGTTGAGCCCAGATAGCAAACCTCTTCCACTTACTGAGGTACAATTTGTTAGTGGTGGGTTTATGGGCCAAGACAAAATGTGAACAACTTCCGGTCTAGTGTGTGGCTCCTGACTAAGGTCGGAAGTGGAGGAGCCAAGCTGTCAATTTCAGAGATTGAAGGGACTGATGCCAATGTCCCGACTGATGGATTAGCAAATCCGGGATCAGGTCTAAGGTCCACGGATCGTCCACCGCATGCTTTTTCAGGTAAGGAAACCATATCTGACGAGGCCAGTATGGGGCAATCAGAATCATTGAAGACCTTAGCTGAGAAGCTTTTTGAATGACTTTGGGAAGGAGTGGGATTGGAGGAAAGCATAAAGCAACCCTGTTGGCCAGGGTTGAGCTAGAGCATCCATGGCGGTACTTCCTGATGTGGGATCAAGGAGAAGAAACCTTGGGACTTTGTGTTTTTTGGAGTCGCAAAAGGTCGCAGCACGGCGTCCCCATCTCTTGAAAACCTGGGCTGCTACTGTGCGGTTTAGAGACCATTCGTGAGGAGAGAGAATTGTCCTGCTTAATTTGTCCGCCAATACATTTGACTTTCCCGGGATGTGGGTCGCTACCAAGAAGCGGTTGGTAGCTACAGCCCATTCCCACACTCTCATGGCCTCTCTGCAAAGGGGATACGATCTGGTCCCTCCTTGTTTGTTCAGATACCAAACCACCGACATGTTGTCTGTGTGGATGGCGATGATACCCTGAGGAAGGAACTTGTGTAAGGCCTGTAGGGATAGAAGTACAGCCCTCATCTCCAACACGTTGATGTGGAGAAGAGCTTCGTCCCGAAGCCAGGAGCCCTGAACTAGCCTGCCCAGACAATGCCCCCCCCACCCTATCTGGGAGGCATCTGTCGTCAGGGTAACCGCTGGAGGGGGGAGAACAAAAGGTTTGCCCTGATCTAAGTTGGAAGTCTGAAGCCACCAGCGCAGGTCCCTTTGCATATTTCCGTAATCATGATGTGATGATTGAGGGGGAGATCTTGAAAGGACCATTGAGTTGATAAGAGCCACTGAAGAATCCTCATGTGTAACCTTGCTAGAGGAACTAAAAGTACCGTGGCAGACATTGAGCCTAGAACCTGTAGGACCATCCTGGCTGGGGCTTTGGATCTCGAGATCAGAGCTTGAACTTGGCCCTGTAAGGTTCGGATCCTGTCGGCCGGAAGAAAGACACGCATCAATCTTGAGTCTATCTCTGCTCCTATAAACTTTATGCGCTGAGAGGGCAGCAAGACAGACTTTGACCAATTGAATGTAATCGCCAGGGAAACACCCAGGGAGATGGTGGCTTTGAGGTTGTCCATAAGTAGATGCCTGGTGGTGGCAGTCAGGAGCCAGTCGTCGAGATAGGGAAACACTTGGAATCCAAGGCTCCTCAGGTGAGCCGTCACTACTGCCAAGCACTTGGTGAACACCCTGGGGGCTGTGGTGAGACCAAAGGGCAGAGCACAAAATTGGTAATGACTGGCTCCCAGGCTGAAGCGCAGATACCTCCTGGACGCCTGATGTATCGGTATGTGATAATAGGCGTCCTTGAGGTCTATGGAGCACATCCAAACATCCTTCTCCAACAACGGGAGAATGGATTGCAACGTGACCATTCGAATTTGGATTTCGAACGGATAGGTTCAGTCTGCTGAGATCCAATATTGGTCTCAGGTCCCCTGTCTTTTGGCACTAAAAAGAACCTGGAGTAATTTCCTGATCCGATTTGGTCTGTGGGGACCGGTTGGATGACTCCTTTTGTAGCAGCTTTGAAGCTTCTGCGGCTGCTATTTCCCTTTGACTGGGTGGTGGGTCCGGGATTCTCTTGGATGGAGGGGGTGAGTATTTGAATGGGATGGTGTAACCTCCGGCAATTATCCGAAGCACCCATCTGTCCTGAGTGATTGACTCCCAGGCTTTTAGGTGCTTGGCAACGACACCCGACTGGCTCGAGCAGCACAGCCGGGCAATCCCTCATGTCGTGTGGGAGGCTGAAGAGCCACGAAAGGACTCGCGGTCTCCAGAATTGCGGGCCCTCTGCCGCCTCTGGGACGGCGTCTCCTGAAAAATTTCCCGCCCTCTGCCTCTGGACGGGAATCTTCCTGCTGTTGGGAGAAAAACTTGCGAGATTTCGAACCACATTTTCCCCTCCTTTGGCCTTGGGGTAAGGCCGAAGGGAGTGGAATAACGGGCCCCTACGGCAGATAACGTTTTCCCTCTTGCTCACAGCGGGTAAGGGTGTCTTTCACCTTGGGTCCAAACAATGAGGACCCATCAAAGGGAGCGTCGGCGAAGGAAGACTTGAAGGCCTCCGAACTGACACAAGCGGAGCCAGGCTTGTCACGAGAGCCACGCCTGTGCCTGCCGCTCTACCCGCCTTCGGCCGCATAGGATATGAGCCTCATGGACGAGTTAGCAATTGACGCCAGGATAGCCAACTGAGAGCTAACGGACTGGGCTAGCTGCTCAGGTAGGTTACCCGAGAGGGAGTCTGACAACTCCTTGACCAGATCCCTCTGAAGCCTAGTAAAATGTGCCAAATAATTCAGAGACCTTAAGGTAAAGGCCGCTGAAGTCAGGGTGCGCTTCCGCACCTATCCATACTCCTAGACTCCTTATTAGGAGGATGGATGGACGTTGAAGCCTCTGCCACGTCCTGCTGTGTAGCAGATGCCACCACCATGGCATCTACAGCCACGCCTTTAGTAAGGAACTCCTTCTCGGGGGGAGCCGATAAGAATTTGTTCGGACGAGAAGGGACTGGTTCCACAGTATCCGGGTGTTCCCACGCCCTTCGACAAACTAAATCCAGAAGCTCGAAGGGCGGAGACACCCAGGAGGCGGAGGGCTGAGCCCCAAAGGCCTTGAGGAGCACTGATTCGCCCGCAGAGGGGGTTTGGACATCCAGCCGCCTCGTTGTTTGAGGATCTCTAAGATGTCTGCAAAGGAGACATCATCAGAGGACGACTTAGGGGACCCCTCTGCATCATCCATATCCGTGTCCGATGTGATAGACTCGGGAGTCCACGTGCTTCCTCTTGCACGATCTCTTCCTTGGGGGTTCCTCTGGAGATGACTCCGAAAAACCCTCAGGAAGAGGGGAACCCCCAATGGGGGTAACCTCAGGCCTCGGGGCTCCGCTGGCCACAGACAGGGGAACTACCAAAGACCCAGTCTCCACGCCCAGGGAAGGTGCTGGTAAAACCGGAGAGATGGCCGAAGAGGATTTGGCCAAGGCACTCCTCATGGCTCTGAAAGCCGGACCTCCCGAATCCTGGGAGCGTCCAGTCTCCGGGGCCATGATAGTAGACGGAAGTCCCGCAGCCGAAGCACCGAGAGGGAGGCTCGGAACCGAAAGCATCGGTCCCGAAACATCACCCTCGGGTCCAGCCGAAGAAGTCCACGTACCAAACTCGGACCCGAGGGCCCGGGTTGGAGTAAGGGTCGGAGCCGACCCTGAGATCTCCACCGGCTCCAAGAGCACCTGCTCCGACGGAGCCGAAGCAGTCGGAGGAGGAATAGCAATGGGATGGGTCATGGCCATCGGCTCCGAAGCCAACTGGGTCGGAGCCGAAACAAATTTTTGGAAGACTGGGGACTGGAAAAGTCTTTGGAGCACCCTGTCTATATCAGAATCCGACATTCTCGAAGACCGAGAGGAAACAGAACGGGTTCGAGAAGACCTCTCCCTCGGCCCCAAGGGACTAGGGGACCGGCTCCGAGGCGACTCGATGAGAATCGGCGCCGAGGAAACACACACACCAGATTCCATCGGTGCCGAGGTAGACTTCGGCGCCGAGGAGGAAGTGTCTGAGCGGGTGACCCTTGTCGGCTCCGAGAGCAGTGGAGCCGACGAAGGTGACCCGCCTCTCGATGCCCCAGCAATCGGCTCCGAAGTCCGAGGAGTCGATGCTGGAGGCATCGAGGCAGACCGTTCCGACCTCGGCTCCGAAGTCTTTGGAGCCGAAGGAGAGGCCTGCCTAGGTCTCTTGGCAGTCGGATCCGACGGACTGGTCGGAGCCGAAGCCCTTTTCTTTTTGGCAGGAGTCGGAGCGGAAGACAAGGCTTCTTCAAAAGAGGGTTTAATCAACCCTTTAAGAATTAATTTATTTTTCCTCTCCTGGAGGACCCTAGAGGAAAAAGCGTGACATACGCTACATGACTCCTGCAAGTGCTTAGCCCCTAAACAATAAACACAAAGTAGATGGTCATCAGTAACAGACATCTTAAAAGCACACTTAGTACATTTTTTAAAGCCCGAAGGCCTAGGGGCTTGAGACATAATGTTAGCAATTCCTGACAGGAAATTTAACCACTGTAGAATCGGTTAGACAAAAAACCAAGGCTTACAGAAACTGTGTAAACACAACCTTAGGTGTACAAACCGAACTTTAACACAGTAAAAGTTCAGTTATAGAGTTTAACCTAAAAGGCCCTGGATTGAAAGGGGCGCCAAAACAAACTCTACCCAATCACACACAATAAGTCCAGTACTCAATCGAACACAGCAATAGCAATAGCAAAAGCAATAGCCGTTAAAACGGCTTTTGTGAGATATAAGCACAAAAACTGACAGAAAAAGTAGTAATAAAAGCTACTCAGCCCAGCCAGCTCGAGACCACGTCCTTGCAGTTAAGCGGCAAACGAGATCTGGGGGACTGTTGGTGGTGCATCCTGGGATATAGTAAGCTCAGCCAATAAGAGACTTCGCTCTTTGGCATAAGCGTGCCGAGTCGGAGCCGAGGGATCGGCTCCGAACCCATCATTCAGAATGTAGGCGAGATGGATCACATAACATCCTGTAAGCAGCCTATGCTAAAGATATTTAAACTCTGTTTAGGTCGATTTAACAAAGGAGAACAGATACACACATAAATATAACAGCAGACCAGTTCACACTCAGTTAAACAGTTTAATAGTAAAACAGTGAAAAAATACAGTGTAAATGTAATGCAAGTTCACAAAACAGCACAGTTAATCAAATACAAGTACAGTCAGAATAAAATGAAAAATTACAGTTTTGTAGATTCTCTCAGCATCTTCGCCTAAGAAATCTGGACAAAGCCAAAAATAATGGGGGGGGGGCAAATTTTACACACTACTCTTATTAACTTAGAAAGTTAATAGAACATAAGGTTTTATGTTAGCATGCATTCTCTGAAGGATATGAAGTATGAAACTCAAATGCTGGTCATTATTTAGTAACTTTCATCCTCAATGATTTGCCTGAGAACAACATTTTTTTATGAAGAACAGAGCAAGAATATCAGGCAAAAATCTACCCATTCTGTGAAAATTTGGACAGTTGAGAAGTAAGAAGGCTGGTATTGTAACACACGGCAGCAGCATATATGGACATATGAAACATAGTAAATTTAGCTAAAGCTGTGTTCTACAAAGCTGTCACCCAGTCAAGGACAAATCCAAAAATAATCAGGGACACTTTTAAAATGTTAATACTATAAATAAGAAACATTGACAGAATAAGAGAATGTGAATTAGTATACATTTTCTAAAGTAAAAGAAGTCTAGAACTCAAAACTTTATCATATTTATTAAGTGTAATTCACCTCCTTTTCTTCAAAAGTCACTAGTTTTAAGTGGGAATAAGAGGTTACAGATCTAAAATTTGAGTCAAAATAAGGGATGTTCCTGACAAATCTGGGACAGTTGAGAGGTGTGCATGTTCACAGCATCAGCTAAAGCCTTCAGCTGAGTCTTACACAACCTATGCCGCAAAAAGGTTTACACCCAATCTCCCTCAAATGGTTCAACGACTGATCTTGAAACTTCAAGTACAAGTTACAGAAAAAAAGGTATTCTCATTGGAAACTGTAGCAAAGCAAAAAGCAACTTGCTGCAATTAATCATACCACCGAATACTTCAATGGTTCAGCCATGACCACAAATGTAGTAATGACAGCAGTCATTTACAAAGCTGGTAATGCACAATCTGCAAAAGAATCATCAGCAATATACCATTCAACTGTCTATGATTTTACCTCATGTTTGCCCCATCCCTTTCTTTTTTTTACTTCACAGTAAATTACGAGGGATTACAGTGAATAATTCTGTACATTAGCGCTTTGTATTTCTTGTCTTGTTCAGAAAATATATGCTAATGCAAAACTTATTGCTCCATTTAGTTTTTTAAAACAATCAAGATTAATAGTAAAAATATGTCCTGGAGCTGTAGCTAGGTCATTAAGTCACACTATAAAGGTCACTGAACTGGCACAAACTTAAAATGTTGAATGAAAGCAGGTCTCATCTTCTCCAACTAGAAGTTACAGGGAAAAAAGTATTCTTAATCAAACTAGAAAGTAGCTTGGTAATGATGCAAAAAGCATCCTGACTGAGGGAAATAAATACACTGAGCACTTCAGCCATGACCACAAAAGCAGTAATGCCACCATTCGTTTACGAAACCAGTAATGCACTGCTACATCATCTGCTATATACCTTTCCACTGTTCCTGATTTTGCCTCATATATTCAGCCTAGCCTTCTCAGATTTTTGATTTCTAGGTAAATCACTTTAGATTACAATAAGGCAATGTCAGGCATCACTCATGCTGAGACTATGCATATTAATTCAATGCTTGCTGTTCTATTGATTTTCAAAGAGAATTAGAGTAATACTTAAAACTGTTCCTGGTTTTAGCCCATTACATCATCACTTTGACCCTGATTCTTGAGCCAGTAAGTTGAACTCTATGAATGGAGTGATCAGTACAGAACTTTACAGTACCAATATTACTTCATTTCTATACAGCATTTTAGCACTACAATTTGATGCAACCAAGGTTTTGTCCTTCTAGATTGTAGTAAGGCACTGACAGCATGAATGCACACAAATGAATGCTGGAGTTACTGCTTTTGCAGGCACGAATGAAATACTGAAGTGCACTGAATTTACAAGCAAACAAAGTAATTTTGCCAAAAGCGATGTAATTTAATTTGACAAAATAAGCTTCAGAGACTTGATCGGAACCAAAGCCCTGTTGGGTCCGTTTTCCCTAGGGCTTGAAAACAATCCTGAAAAAGGTGAAGCAGGGTAAAATTTAAAGAATTGAGGGTCGAGAATAGTTTGTATCATAGTATCATAATGTGGGTAGTAACCTCACCAGACAGAGTAGGACACTCCAATAGAAAAAATAGTGAATTTTCACAAAAATGTAGAAAAGCACAAATTCAGTATCACAGATACCATATATACCAATTGAAGTACATATTGGTGTACAAAAAATATAAAGTATTCTGAAAGTTGCATTTTTGGCACTCTATCTTTACAATTCAGAGGTAAAGTGACAAGGTGACTGAAGGAAAGAAGTACAAAGAAGGTAAGATAGTTAAGGTAGGTGGCAGGGGTTACAAACAAACACAGAAGACAGACAAGACCGACAGGGGAGGTGCTGGCACAATGAGGGAGGAAATCACGATGCAGGAGGAGACATCAGACAAGAAGTATAAACAAGTGTGAATGGGAGAAGTGTTAAACAGACAGGGGTATGCAGTGATAAAAAAAGGAGGATAACAACAGGATGAATGACAAGATGGGGTTTTGCAGCCAACATTTCAGTTGTCACGTCGATAGATCGACACATTTTTCCCCAACATCAAAAACATCAACAATGTTTCATCAAAAGAACTTTGGAACACACTTCACTCCTAAACTTCAGTTTACCTACTCCATGGTTCCACAACAGTAGATAAAAGGGAATTCTCCAGTCTTGACAAATGCTCCTGTAACATTATCATAAATAGGTATGAACTGCTTTTTTTTGGGGGGGGGGGTCTCTTTCTTAGCTGCCGATGGAAACATTGTTTATAAATGCCCACCTGGAAGGTTAAGGTCACTATTTGTTTTGGACAGACAAAAAAAAATTGTGTACTCACCACAACATTCCATCTGTGTTGTCCATTTTCATTCTTCCTCAACTTTTGAGTTCGGATATGATCCTCAGATCTGACTCGACAGCTTCTACCAGCTCATGGATCACTGAAACTCACGAGCGCCTCCTTTTCCCACAATTGCCTAGTCCCTAACATACCTCAGATCTTGTTTTCTGCCCCCTACATCTGTAGAGCATGGTAGAAAAGTAAACTAATAGGATAAAATAACAGAATCTGGGACTCAAACAAAGGAAAGTACAGTTGTGTACACTTACCATAAATGTAGATTTTATTGTATTCACTGTTGCAGTCATCACCTGTGGGTTATCCCTGCTGTGGTAGCCCTCGGTCGGCCCGAATATCAGAGTCAATGTTTTTGTGCTCTCGAAAAACATCAAAAGCACACCACCATGGAAAGAACAATGCATGGTAAACTTTTATTTCACGTTCTGGTACCTCGGTCTTTCACTTTCAATGGAATAATTTACTACAAAAATTCACCTCGTTATATACCAAACATTACAAGCAAATACATTCAATTAATTAATTTAATTAATCAATTACATATCTAATAATTATAATTAGCTAATTCCCTTAAAGTGTAACCACATAGTGCAAATCCAAAACACTTTAGAAAGGAAATAGAACAATGTATATGCATCAAAAATGAAATGAAAAGCAATCACATCCATATTTTAAGCATGAATAGATGATTAATGTGTACAAATACATAATTATAATTCATATATAAAAACAACTTTAGATATTATTTTGCTTATTTTATATTATTTCATATCATAAACACCCTTACTATAATCCTATAAATTAATGTACTCGTGAAAAAATCCATCTTAGCCTATCAATTGACCAAAACCATGAATTTATAAAAATAACTGTTTAAATTATTAATTGTGTCATAACTGATTTGAATTTTTAAATTAATTCTAATATTAGTTTTAATATTACTGTACTTATTCTTTGGTCCTACTGTATTAGTTTTCACAAAAGTAAGGCCACTATCTAAATTCATTCCCATAGGACTTAATGTATGATAACTGATTATCATCCTGTACTCAGGTTTGTTCAATTCCCTTTTAAAGTTGCCATTATAAACATTAGGTCATGCTAAAACACTGAAAATGAGTCCCCACATACATCCTTTATGTGCCGATATAAAATGGTTAGCCACTGGGCTATCCATATTTTTCCTTCTAATATCTCCAATGTGTTCTAAAATCCGAACCTTAACCTGTCTTAGTCTGCCCTATATACCACAATGTCTTTGGACAATCACATCCAATGACATAAATCACTCCACATGAGTTGCAATTAAATTTCTCTTTGGCAAAATCTGATTTTCCATTAATCTTGCTACCATGCAGATTTTTGACCTTATCACATACAGAACATTTCCCACATCTGTGCATGCCAATAGATGTACCATCCCTAACCCCATAGATTTTTCTATTTAACAATTCTTTTATATTATTGTACCTGCCATATGAGAAAGTTATGTGTTTGGGAAAAAGTTCCCCCACCATAACATCCTCGGTCACTATGCCCCAAAACTGTCTTATTATTATTTCCAAAGTTTCAGAAAAATCAGAAAAGTTGGTTACAAAAAACAACTTTTCCTCTTCTTGCAACCTATCTCCCTCTGCATAGTGACAACCCTATTTGCAAACCTTCTGTTGTGCTCTAGAGAGTGTAATCTCAGAATAGCCTCTTAATAATAATCTTTCATGTACCTCACCCATGAAGATTTCTCTACATTCTTTTTCAGAGGTATTAAAGAATATTCTTCTGAATTCACCATATGGTAGTGCATTAAGTAAATGTGGGGGATGCATACTGTCAGCATGTAGAAAATTGTTCACGTAAGTGGGTTTTCTGTAGGATCTATGCTGAACTTTGCCTTGCCCATTTATATAAAACTCTACATCTAAGAAAGCTGTGTTGTCATCCATACATTGCCAAACAAATTTCAGTCCATGTGTATTCCCATTAAGATCCTCCATGAATTTGTCAAATTACAACTTATCACCCCCTACATACAAAAATAAGATTATCTATGTAACACTTGTAGTACACAACATGATTTACAAAAAATGAAATTTGAAACATAAATTGTTTTTCAAATTCACCCATGTATATGACAGCGTACGAAGGGGCGAATGCTGCCCCCATTGCCGTACCTTTGGACTGTAAATAGAATTCTTTTTTCCACACAAACTAACTGTGGGTCAAACTAAACTCCAAGAGGGACAGCAAGAAAAATGCACAGGGTCCTTCCCTCATTACCTTCATCACAGCCTCCAAACCCCATCTTATCTGTATATTGGTATACAGCACTGTCACTTCAGCGGTAGCCCAGAAATAATTCTTGTCCAACTTCATGTTGCACAGGTCTTTACAAACTTCAGTAGTATTTCTGATATGGGATACAACACGAGTCAAATATGTTTTCAAGTAAAAATCCAAAAACTTGTTGACTTTTTCTATGTATGAACTCATGCCTGAAATTACTGATCTGCCAGGAGGATTTGTGATATTTTTGTGAATTTTAGGTATAGCATACAAATAGGAGTACTTGGGTTCATTAACAATCAGCTTCTTAACATTATTTGATTTTAGAAAAAGTACAGTTTTGTACCTACCATAAATGTAGATGTCCGATAGACATGCAACTGCAGTCATAACATGTGGGTTGTCCTGCCTCAGGCAGCCCTCGGACGGCCGGATTCCAAAGTCTGGGTCCGACGTCAGCTGATGTCGCATTTCTCTCAGACGTCAGAGCGGCTGGAGTACATAAGCATCAGCCGACGCCATTTTCTTCAGTGTTTCTTGCCCCAGATGCCAGGTGCCCTCCAAGGAAGGCTGTAATCAAATTGGAAGACAAAAACAGGATTCCAAACAAATAAATGAGCAATAAAACAAATACACCATAACAGATATCCCCAGCTAAGAGTAACAGGGATAGGAGTGGACCCTAGGCATAGAGGGGTATGGAGGGAGGGAAAATCCGACTGCAGTTGCATGTCTATCGGACATCTACATTTATGGTAGGTACAAAACTGTACTATGTCCTTCAAGAATGCAACTGCAGTCATAACATGTGGGTAGAATACCATAGCTTAGCTGGGGGAGGAGGTATGCTCTAGGAAAGAGATGGTGTGGCAATCAAACCCTGCAGGACTGCCAAAGCAAAGCCTGCTCTGGATCTGGAGTATAGAAGGGAGATTGTAGTGTTTGAAGAATGTATGCACAGAGCTCCATGTAGCAGCTTCTAGAATGTCCTTGGTAGGCACCCCTCTTAAGAATGCTGTAGAGGTGGCTGTAGCTCTGGTGGAATGTGGTCTAACATTGGCTGGAACAGTCTTTCCATGAAAGGAATAACAGAATCTGATGCAATGTCCAATCCATTTAGAAATAGTCTGTTTTGAAATTGCTTTTCCTTGGACTGCAGGGGCGTAAGCTACAAAAAGTTGTTCAGACTTCCTACTGGCCTTGGTTCTGTCCAGGTAGTATCGAAGTTGTCTGTGAATGTCCAAGGTATGCAACAGTCTTTCCCCCTTATTCTCAGGATTGGGGAAGAAAGCAGGCAGATGAATGGCTTGATTTAAAGAAACCCTAGATACCACCTTTGGCATAAAAGTAGGGTTGGTCCTTAATGAAACCCTGTCTCTATGAAAAATAATAAAGGGTAGTATTGCCATTAGGGCCTGTAGCTCCGAAACCCTTCTTGCTGAGGTAACTGCCAACAGGAAAGATGTCTTCCATGAGAGAAATTGCATGTCAACTGAAGCTGCTGGCTCAAATGGAGGTAGAGTCAGTTTTTCTAAGACAAAATTGAGGTCCCAGGCTGGCACTGGGGCCTTTCTTGGTGGCTTAATGTTCTTGATTCCCCTGAGGAATTGTCTTAGTAAGGGGTGAGAGAAAACAGGAGGATCAGTGTTGTATCTAGCTGAAATAGCAGATGCATGTATCTTTATGGAAGAATATGAGAGGCCGTTCTTTAACATATCTGCCAAATATTCCAAGATGAGTGGGATGTTCAACAATGATGCATCATGTCCCTTGCTGGTATTCCAATTGCTGAATCTTTTCCATTTTGCTAAGTAAACCTTTCTGGTGGATGGCCTTCGAGCCTCTGTTAGTATCCGCTGAACTTCCTTGGAGAGAGATAAGCTGAAGTTATTTATGGGATCTCCCAGGCTGTTAGCTGCAGTGTCTGAAGATTTGGATGCAGTGTTTCGAAATTGTGTTGAGTCAAAAGTAGAGGCCACTGGGGAGGGCCCACCTCCTGGTGTGACATATGCTCCGTAGTAGTGGGTACCAGTGTTGTCTTGGCCAATCCGGAGCTATTATGATTCCCTTGGGCTTCTCTGCTTTGATCTTTAGTAATACTGAGGTCATCAGTGGCAGAGGTGGGAATGCATAGATTGCTAGGGAGTTCCAGTTGAATGAGAGGGCATCTATTTTCCAAGCTTTTGGATGGTATGTCCTTGTGCAAAATTTTGGTAGAAGATGGTTGAGGTGAGAGGCAAATAGGTCCACTTCTGGCTTGCCCCATGTCGAAGTGAGTTGTCTGAAGGCCTTCGGATGTAACCTCCACTCGTGTGGATCTGTGAAATTCCTGCTTAGGCTGTCCGCCAACACATTGTCTTTTCCTGGAACAAACTGGGATTGTAACTGGATGTTTAGGCTCAGTGATTTCTACCAAAGCAGCATTGCAAGTCTGCAAAGGGGGTAAGAGTGGGTGCCCCCCTGCTTGTTTATGTACCACATCACAGTAGTGTTTGTTGTCTGTCCGTATCATTAAATGGCCTTGCTGGAGTTGGTGTTGAAAAGCCTCGATGGCATGCATTACTGCCAGCATTTCCTTTTGGTTTATATGCAGATGTGTTTCCTTTGGAGACCATTGTCCTTGTATACACCTGCCTTCCATGTGCGCCCCCCATCCAAGGTCTGAGGCGTCTGTAGTCATGGTCTGTGTTATCTGTGGTTTTTTGAATGACATACCTGTGTTTTCCTGGCTCACCGAGGCCCACCATAGGAATTCCTTTTGTAGGCATGGAATGAGTGGTATGATTGTCTCCAAGTTGTTGCTGTGTTGAGACCAAATGCTTTTTAGGTACCATTGAAGCTTTCTCATGTGTACTTTTGCTAATGGAACCAGTAGAATGCAGGATGCCATGTAACCCAGGGCCTGTAGGAATCTCCTTGCAGTCATCTGGGTGAGTTTTGCTAAACCTTTGAAGTAATGAGTTAACTTCTCTTGCTTGTCTTCTGTTAGGTAAGCCATCTGAGAGGCTGTGTCTAGTTTGGCTCCTAAGAAGATTATTTGCTGGGATGGCTGCAGTCTTGACTTTTGGAAGTTGACTGTGTATCCCAGAGCTTGAAGTAATCGTATGACATAATCCATGTTTTTTGTCAACATCAATTTGTCGTCCGCTTGTATGAGGCAGTCGTCCAGGTACGGGTAAATTTGTATACCCTGGATCCTGCAAGGGGCAATTCCTGTACCCAGGCGTTGTGTAAATACTCTGGGCAGTAGATAAGCCAAATGGCAATGCTGAGAATTGATAATGCTCTGGCCCTGCAAGAAATCTGAGGTATCTTCTGCAGCTGTGTCTGATAGGGACATGCAGGTATGCCTCCTTGAGGTCCAGAGTAATCAGCCACGACTCCTTGCCCAGCATGGGAAGGAGTTGCTGTAGAGTCAGCATTTTGAACTTTGGTACTATGAGAAAGGTGTTTAATGCGGACAAGTCCAGTATTGGTCTCCATTGAGATTCTTTTCTTGGAACAAGGAACAGTCTTGAGTAAAACCCCTGGTCTTGTTCTTGTTGTGGAACTCTTTCTATTGCTTTCATTCGAGTCAGCAGAGTGATTTGCTTGATAGCCTCTGCCCTCTGATTTTGTGGTAGGTTTGGCATGCCTTGTTTTCTTGGTAAGGTATGAAAATGAAACCTGTACCCTCGGTCTATAATGTCCAAAATCCATTTGTCCTTTGTCAGTCTGTGCCAGTTTTCTGCAAACAGAGATAATTTCCCACCCAATGGAGCTTCTAGTTGTTCCCTGGTAGGCGGTAGTAGAGGAAAGTCATTGAGTTTGTGGTTGTTGGGCAGGTGAAACCCCTGCGTCACTTCTTTGGTTTCCTGGCTGCCATTGTCGTCCCCTGTAAGGGCCTCTGTATTGGCCTCTTCCTCGGCCACGTCTGTTCTTACCCCTTTGAAACTTTTCTGGATTAGGAAAGGACCAGTTTTTTGAAGGCCAATTCCTACTGAATCTGGGGGGTTGAACCTGGAGGAAAGCTTTCACAGTCTGAACTGATTTTGCTTTTTCTTCGATGGTCTTTAACACATCCTTAGCATTTGCACCAAAAAGCTTGTTCTTTTCCAAAGGTGCATCCAGAAGTTTTGCTTTTACATGATCTGGTAGAGGGTGATCTTTTAACCAAGCATGTCTACGAATCACTGCCCCTGTCATAGCTGCCCTACATGAAGCTTCCAGTGCATCATATCCACACTGCAGGAAGTGATTGCTTACTTGCTGAGTGTTATGTACAGCTTCCTGCAAAGTCTTCCTGTCTAAAGGATCAGGAGAAGCTAATGTTTTTTGTAAATCTTCTAAGAGATAATCCCGATATTGTAACATATGAAAAAGGCAATTTAAAGCTCTCATAGATAAGGTAGTGGATGTGTAAACCTTTTTGCCCCATCTCTCTAATGACCTCGCTTCCCTGTTGGAGGGCAAAGGATTTTTTGAGGTGGAGGCTGAAACTCCTTTAGGCCCCTGTGAAATAGTTTCCAAATCAGCAGTATGGGCCCTGAATAAATGGGAATGAGTTTCTGGGACCCTGTAATACCTGTCTGGCTTGGCTGGAGCAGGAGGAAGAGAATCAGGGGTAGCACTAGAGTCAGAATACAAATCATTAAGAATATCAAGTACAGGAGGAATAGCTAAGGGCCTGTGCTGAGGCTTCTTAAGGAAAGTCCTAAGGCGTTTCCTAGAATCAGAATATTCCTGACCTTGCCACTTGAAATGTTCCCTCATGGTGTGCAGAACTTCCCCAAAAGAAATATCCTCAGGAGGGGAGGCCGAAGGGATGGAATCTTCTGCATCCGAGTCTTCATAGGTCTGGAAGAGCTCTTCCTGGCTATCAGAGTGGACAGAGCCCTCAGAATCTTCATCTGAAGGAGTAGGGTCAGAGGGTTCAACCCAGGGCCTTTTATCAGGAGGAGGCTGGGATGCTCTCTCAGGATGGGCCTGTGAACCTCTAATCATGGAAATTAAATCAGCAGCCATGGACATAATTTGTGTCTCCGGAGTTGGCTGAGGTAAGGATTTAGAAGTAATATGCTTTGTTTTGCTGGCTGCCTTAGCCCTAGTGTAGGCCTTAATAGACATGGCCATAGGAGGCCTGGCAGCTCCACGTGCAGGAGTGACCTTGTCTACAGCAATGGTCTCGGGCATTTCCTCGGTTTCGGTATCCGGAGGAAAATCTATAACTGGCGTCGGAGTAATGTCTGGAATCAGAGTCGTCGGTAATGCGGTGTCTTCGGTTCGGAGCGGTGGAGAGACCGTCTCAGAGGGAACCGGAGCACTCACGCTAGGTTTTGGCGTGGAGTCGGTGGTAGACGCGGGCCGAGGATGTCGGTCCCGGTCTTTTCGCTTTTTGGGAGTTTGCGATGTTGGAAGATCCGACGGCATGGTGTAAGCAAAATTATCGCCGAAAAAATCTTCAGCGAACTCCGCCCGGCGCCTGAGAGTGCGCTTGTTGAAGCGAGCACAGGCTACACAGGCCGAGACGTCGTGGTCTGGGCCCAGGCAAGGGAGGCAGTAAGAGTGGAAATCCTTATGAGGTATTTGTTTACCACAAAAAGACAATTGTTAACTTTTCAGTAATTTCTGACATCGGCTGAGGCAAGAAAAGGTCCCCAACGGGGTACTTAGCTTTTTTGATGACTTCGGTATCGTAGAATACAGGAGCTGACCGACCGGCACTTGCGAACTGCTTCGGGCACCGCGCGGCAAGAAAGACTGAAGAAAATGGCGTCGGCTGATGCTTATGTACTCCAGCCGCTCTGACGTCGGAGAGAAATGCGACATCAGCCGACGTTGGACCCAGACTTTGGAATCCGGCCGACCGAGGGCTGCCTGAGGCAGGACAACCCACATGTTATGACTGCAGTTGCATTCTTGAAGGACATCCCAAACGTTCCCCTCTTTCCAATAATTCACAAAGTTCCTCACTATACTGTTGCACCTGGTTACCAAGCAGCTTTTTATACACAGTTTCCTCAGATAGCAAATCCAATGCCATATTGTCATAATGTTCAGCCTTCAAAATGACCCAATTACACCCCCCCTTGTCTGTTTCTTTAACAGCTATTCTATCTAATAGTGTTCTTAATTGTTTAAATGCAACTCATTCATTTTTTCTAAGATTATACTCTATGTTTTTTTACAGAAACTGCAAAATTTGTGTTCAATTACAGCGCAAACGGTGTTTTCAAAAACATTGATGGCATTTCAGTATTTAGGAGGCATAAAAGTGCTGTTAGAAAGGAAATGGGCATAGACATAAACCCATAACCCAGACATAAGTCCCCACATTCAGAATCATCACATTCACTATTCTCATCTGAAAGCAAAGTGTCTAACTCAACATCATAAGTGCTCAAGTTTAACAATACATCATTGTCGGAAATATTACATACATCCTGGTCACATTTTTTCTCTCTATCATGAAAATAGGCTTTTAAATTTAGTTTACGAACAAACCTCTTGACATATACTATAATGTCTGCTAGTGTGGGGGTTCTGGTGGGCACAAATTTAGCCGCCTTCAATAACACACTTTGCATATCAAAAGTCAAACATTCATCTGATAAGTTAACCACATTTAAAGCGACATCAGTAGAATGCAATACACGTGAGCAAGGCACTATTACATGACTGGAAGACTAAGTAGTGTCAGGCAGCACATTCTCATTTGCCAAATTAAACATTCTTTGGATGACTTAACCATTTTTGAAACATCAGCAGAATCAACTACACATGGATAAGGCACTTTTTCATTTCTAAACGACTCGGTTAGATTTGGTAACAAACTTGCATTAACCACATCAAAATCAGTATTCACATTAACATAACTCACTACGGGGAGTTTTAATAATGTCCTTACTGTCTCTTCTACTGATTATTGTTTCATCTCCCTCGATTCTTCATGGAACGAGTTTGTACTTGTGAAGGTGCCGAACTGGAACCTGGAACTTTTTGTATGTCCCTCTGATCTTTCCGATGGAGTTAACAATGTCCTCAAAAGATACACTTTTTCTGCTCCTGCTGGTTATCAACTGAGGAACACGATGATCCACTGGCACTTTTACTCAAGAGTGCCTTGGACTTGTAACGATGACGTCATCCTCTCCACTGCCAGGAATAAACACTGTTAGTTTCAAAATCCTTAACATCCCTGATTAACTTGCCCTTCTTCTGTTTGAGCACATTTTGTTCCACCTTATTGATTCTGGCTTTAATGTCCTTAAATGTGCTCTGAAATGCATTGTTAGAGACGATTGCCATCAATTCATTTTGTAACGTGGTGATTTTCCCCCGTAATTTGTCAACAGTTCGAATGTTCCGTTTGACCAAGATTCAAAGCCAATTCCAACACCGCCTGTCTCCATTCACATAGCAGATCACTCTTATCCTCAGTAAGCCCACCGGCAGGCAAACAGTCAGTGCGAACCCCCTGGGCACAATGCCCAAAGATACATATTTCTCCAGCAGTTTTAAAACAGTCACCTCTTTAGACACAAGTCGTTCCAATACTGTAAGCTTCTCCATGACAGTATCATCTTCAGAAGCCGACCAAAAATCCACACAAGCAGTCTTCTGCTCTCTCTCCACCAAGAAATCAGCAAATAGTATTCCATCACTAATAGAAATGGTAGCACCGTCCAAGCTCATGGTTGCATCAAACACAAGAAATACAACCACAAGCTACAAAAGCTTCACCTCTCGAAAAACATCAAAAGCACACCACAATGGAAAGAATGATGCAAGGAAATGCTGTAAACTTTTATTTCACATTCTGGTACCTCGGCCTTTTGCCTTCAATGGAACAATTTACTACAAAAATTCACCTTCTTATATACCAAAATTTACAAGCAAATGCATTCAATTAATTAATTAATTAATTAATTAATTAATTAATTAATTAATTAATTAATCAATCAATCAATCAATTATGACAATTAATAATTTAAACAGTATTTTTTATAAATTCATGGTTTTGGTCAATTGATAGGCTAAGATGGACTTTTTCATGAGTACATTAATTTATAGGATTATGGTAAGGGTGTTTATGATATGAAATAATATAAAATAAAATAAAATAATATTTAAAGTTGTTTTTATATATGAATTATAATTGATTTTTATGTATTTGTACACATGAATCATCTATTCATGCTTAAAATATAGATGTGACTGCTTTTCATTTCATTTTAATGCATATACATTGTTCTTTTTCCTTTCTAAAGTGTTTTGGATTTGCACTATGTGGTTACACTTTAAGGAAATTAGCCAATTATGATTATTATATATGTAATTGAATGCATTTGCTTGTAATGTTTGGTATATAAGGAGGTGAATTTTTGTAGTAAATTGTTCCATTGAAGGCGAAAGGTCGAGGTACCAGAACGTGAAATAAAAGTTTACAGCATTTCCTTGCATCGTTCTTTCCATGGTAGTGTGCTTTTGATGTTTTTCGAGAGGTGAAGTTTTTGTTGCTTGTGGTTGTATTCAATGTTTTTGTGAGCCAGCTGCCGTCGCCAGTAGTCTGATGTCAGGGCGTCAGTGTTATAAAGCAAGGCAGCCAACATCATTACATCAGTTTTTCTTGCCCTAACTCGTCAGAAGCACAAGGGAAAAGAGAGAAGTGGTCCTGGTGGCTAAAAGCCACATAGGGAAGCTTATGTCCCCCTAGCTGAAGATGTTAAATGGGGGATGGAGGGAGGGAAGCCAAGACTGAAACAGTGAATACACTTGAACATCTACATTTATGGTAAGGGTACACAACTATACTATGTTCTTCGTGTTACACTGTTGCAGTCATCACCTGTAGGAGGCTTCCCAAAGCTGAGAAAAGAGGTGGAAGGATAGGTTGAGTCCTAGGTATGGGTTAGGAGGCCCTGCAGAATTGCAAAGGCAAACCCTGCCCTAGACTGAACTGTGTGTTTTGATGGAAAAGATTTTGGAAAGTAATTTTTTTAAGTTTGGAACTAGTATTTTTCAGCAAATCTCTGGTGTGGCAATGGGTTCTAGAGTGGCTCCCTCTTTTGTCAATCTAGTTATGGCTATGTGGGAGATGAATTTTCTTGTGACACATCCTTTGGCTGAGAATATTTTATTTTACAGGCATTACATCAATGATTTTTTTTTTTGTGGCAAGGGAACCTTGACAGTTTCCAGTTATTCTTGCATGATCTGAATTGTTCAACCAGTTTTTTGAACTTTACCCTGGGGGGGGGGGGGGGTGACAGACTTCCTGGATATTCATTTGGAACTACTTGATGATAGGTTTAGTTTCAGTAGTAGTATCCATAGGAAGTCTACTGTTGTCAATCAGTACCTGCACAGGGACAGTCTTCACCCCCAACATATGAAAAGAGGGGATTGTCAAGGGACAACTTATAAGGTTGAGTCATTTGACCAGTGAAGATTCTGTTTTTGATGGTGAGGTTAACAAACTGACTGGATTTTTTATAGCCAGGGGATATGATTTGTTTTGGTTATGTAACATTGTTGCTGAAGTTATAACTCTCAGAGACAGTTTAGCTAGTCCCATATTGAGAAGTAATTTTAGTGCAGCAAGTAGGGTGAATCAAAACAACAAGGTGTTTGAACTGGCCTTCCCATTGCCAATTTCGGATGGAATGGACATTATTTGGAGCGTTATTAAGGAAAATTGGAAGGTGTTGCGTGGACATTCTGAATTGGTGAATGTCCTGGGTAATGAACCTTTGTTTACTTATAAAAATATGTAACATAAGAAGCGTACTTGAAAGTACTTCTAAGACATCAAACAATGGGGTCAAAGAACTTGTTGGGATTTTTGCTTGTGGACATTGCAGGTAATGTAGATACATAGCCAATTCAGGTTATGTTGAGTTGAAACATTTCAAGAAAGTTATTTGGGGAAAGGACAGGTTTACATGTGATTCTGTGGGTATTGTTTATCTCGCAGTATGTAATTCTTGTATCAGTTTTTATATTGGCAAGACCATCAGGTCACTAAGTAGAAGGATTTATGAACATGTGCTGGTAGTGAGAAATAAAGACAGGAATAATGCACTGGCAAAACATGTTTTATTATATAACAATTTTAAGAAATTTACATTCTTTGTCTTAGATAAAGTACTTTTGTGGTCCTTTGGTGGGCAATTTTAAAGCCTTATTAGAATGTAGGGAAACTAAATGGCAGATAGCTTTAAGAGCAGACTACCCTCCAGGACAAAAAACTATTAACATCAAGTGTTTTCTTCACTTACAAAGGCTTTGATGTAGTGAGCCAAGCTGTTCACAAAATGGGCTTTATTTGATGAAACACTGTGTAGTAGTTTGTTATTATTGACTATTATATATACACATTTTATGTTTTTATACATATGTAATGTTAAAAAAAATTGTAGTGTATTTTAAAATTTTCATGACATCATAGTGGCTATTTAAATACTTTATTTGAAGCATTTTGTCATTGGATTATTTTTTGCACATGAAAAGTATTTAAAGGGTGATTTCAAGTTTTTGTATTTATTCTGATGAAGTTTGTGGTGTTTTATTAAATGAATGAAAGCTTGTAAGTTTTGTGGTCTGGTTCCGTCCTGGTCTTTGGTTTGCTGCTTTTTCACTTTTACTTTATATTTGTGTAAAATCTTACCATAACGATAGATGTCCTTCTCTTCACTGTTGCAGTATTCTTAACATGGGGGATTCCCTGCCAAGGGCGTCCCGACATCCGATCAGTATACCAAAGCCTTTTACTACCTACAGTACATTGCACATATGCTCCTCGCATAAATAGGGCATAAAAGCGACATCTGGACATACCATCCTCAGAACTAAATATCCCAGGAGGAACGCCAGTCAAAGGAAAACAAAAGAAAAGAGGTTAAAAGTACATCCATAAGTGAGAAACGACCAGGGGATAGGAAGGAGGGATTGAATACTGCAACAGTGAAGATGACATCTATCTTTATGGTAAGTTTTTATACAACTATACTATGTCTTGCTAGTCTGCTGTTCCAGTATTCTTAACATGAGGGAGAATGCCAAATCTCAGGAAGAACCTTGGGAGGAGGAAGAACCCATAGAACTATTTGCACTAAACTGTCACTTCTGTGTAATGACCTGCAAGTGCTGAAAAATGTATCTATATTTTTTGCAGTGGTAATAGGAGAGCAAAACCTTTTAGTCTTTTTTGCGTAGAACCACTCATTTTAGCCGTGAACCACAATTTGAGCAGCCCACAGCAAGCAAACCATTTCTGGAAATGAATATGAGGTATCTATGAACCTTTTTTCAATCCAATTAGTTTTACACGAATGATGGCCCTAGCAGAACCAGCTCTAACTCTGGAAATACCATTCAACTTGTAGTGTTTGGTAAAAGTAAGCACTGATGTCCAGGTAGCTGCCTCAAGAAAGGAGTTAGTGTCTAACCCTTTGAAAAAGGCGCCAGAAGAAGCCTCAGCCCTAACAGAGTGAGCCTTAATTAAAATGGAAGCGTTTTACCATGATAAACATAACAAAATGAAATTGCTATAGAAATCCAGGAAAAAATAGTCTGCTTGAAAACAGCCAATCCCAAATACCAGGAATGAAAAGAAACAAAAACCTGATCAGATTTCCTGATAGCCTTAGTCTTATTCAAATAAAATCTGACTTGTCTATGCATGTCGAAGGTGTGTAGTACCTTCTCACTAGGAGACTGTGGAGAAGGGAAAAAAGTTGGTAAATGAATAGATTGATTAAGTGACAACTTTGCTCTACTACAAATATATTATCCAAAAAAAATCAGTGAGCAAACTCCTATATAAGTACTCTATGGCCCAAGCTTGGAATAAACTTCCTAGAGACATATGCAGTATAGTACACCCATCTCATTTCAAAGAGAAACTTAAACTTCATCTACTTAACTCCAAAACCTGTCTCTGTCAAGCCCCAACTTAGCTCCCCCTCTCTTCTTCTGTTTTTCCCCCTCCACTTTTTTACAAAGCCATTTCTCTCCCTCAGTAATTGCTTACTACTCAAATGATATTTAACCACCACTGTTGAAGTTTTTTGAAGTTTGTTTTTGAACTTGATGTAAATATGTATATACTTAGTTACCCTGCTCAACCAGTAATATCCGTACTTCCTTGACTTAAGAATTTTATCTCTGTATAATCTCCACATGTTGAATGTACAAATTTGTATATATAACTGCTTTTTGCATTTCATCTTGTAAACTGTATTTTTCTGTTTTATTGGAGCTTTTCTCCTCGGGTCTTCACTGAAAATGGGCCACAAACCCAGTTGGACTAACCCGGTCAACAAATGTTAATAAATAATAAAATAAATAAAATTCACCACCTTGAGCATTAAAGAAGGATTAGTATGCAAGGACACTCTGTCCTTATGAAAGACCAAAAAAGGAGAACAAGCCATAAGGGCTTGAAGTTCAGACACCTGTCTGACTGAAGCAAGGACAAAACAAAACAGTCTTCCAAGAGTAGTGTTGCATGGAAGCTGAATCCACAGGCTGAAAAAGAGCCCTAGTCAATTTTTCCAAAATTAAGATCCCAGGGAGGAGGAACAGGCTTCCTGAGAGGTCTAATGTGAAGGACACCTTTAAGAAATTGTCTCAAACCTAGAAGCTAAAGGAGGAGATTAAAGGCAGACAAGCAGAGTTTGCTGGTAAGTGTGACTTGACAAAGAAATAAGCCAACCCAGCATTGAGCAATTCACACACATAAGAAAGAACCACAGGACCATCTACAGAAAGTGGATCTAGGTTATGTGAAAGATATCAGACAAAAAAACTCCTCCATTTGGATATGCAGGATTTCCTAGTATTGGGTTTCCAAAATCCTATCACCCACAGAGTCAGTTGAAGAGTGGACAGGTGAGGATGGATTAGAGATCCTTTATCTACTGTGAGTAGGTCCACCCTGTGAGGTAACTTGTGATGAATGCCCCTGGCTAAATGGAGAAGAGGAGGAAACCAATGCTGTCTTGGCCAAAAGGGAGTGTCCAGCAAGATTTTGGGTTTGTCCTGTTGAATCTTGAACAGAACTTTTGGAATAAGAGGAGGGAGGGAATCCATATAGAAACATCCCCTTCCCACAGAGAGAGAGGGTGGCTATCTTCCAAACCCGAGGATTTGGGACTCTGGCACAAAATTGTGGAAGTTGTCTGTTCAGACGAGAGGCAAAAAGATCTATTTGAGGATTACCCCACTGGTGGACAATGTCCAGAAACACATCCCTATGAAGCATCCATTCATGGGATTGAGTCAAGGACCTGCTCAGGGTGTCTGTCACATAATTTTGACATGAGGGAATATAAACTGCTTAAAGAGTCACATGACGCTGAACCACAAACTCCCTTTTTCTCTTTGATCCTGTGGAACCTGGTGAACACTTCCCTGTTCTAACAATTCTTGAAGTACCTCTGGGAAAAGATGTAACTGTTCCTAAGGTGGTTGAGGTATGTCCATAAATGGAGGTAGGGATTTCCAAACCATGAAATACCCTTTTTGGATTATTAAAAGAACCCATGAGGCTTGGGTAATGCTTGGCCAAATTGGGTGAGACAGAAATGAGGCTGAGAGAAGAGTGATAGCCAGGTACTGCCTGGTTTGTCTGGAAAGGGCTGCTTTTGGGCAGAAGAAGCCTGAGCAGTCTTTGGTGGAGGAGGCCTCCTTCCACCTTTCTTACCTTTAGGAGAAGGACAGGTCTGTCTCCAAATGAAAGCTAACTTGGATGGATAATTCCTTTGAAACTTGGGTACAAGTGAAACTAAATGATGTTTCCAAGTCCTGCAACTCCTTGCCTTTCCCCTGTAAAGACTTGAACAAGTCAGCAACAGCAGCAGTACCAAACAAGCCAATGTTGTGGCTGAAGCCTTAGCCAGGAATACCTCCTCAATACATATCCTGAATCAGCTGCCCTAGATGAAGCTTCTGCTGCTTCATAGCTGCACTTAATAGAATGGTGAGCCACCTGCAATGATTCCCCTAACAAAGACAAGGCTGAAGATTTCCCTTCAGAATCTGGAAGGTCAGAAATAGCTTGAGTAGCCTGGGACAGGAAGGCCAAAACATATCTGGTCATATGTGTTTGGTAATTAATAGCAGGAAAGGCAAGGATGGCAGAAGTATAAACCTTCTTTCCATTGTCCTGCTTTCCAAATCAGAGGGAAAATTTTTTAGTGGCAGGCAGCAATTTAGAAGGCTTATCTGAAGCCACAGAGACCACTAAAGGGTCAGCTGATTGGCACTTATGAACAAATTTGCAATCATCGGGCACTTTGTAGAAATAGTCAGGCTTCTAGGGGCAGGGGGCTGAGAATCGGGAGCCAGAGATGCTGAGGAGAAAGCATCCAGTAAAGTATGTAAAACTGGAGGGACAGCAGATGGCAAAAGAAACTCCATCTGCAGGAGCTCATAATATCTCCTTTGCACATCTGAAACTTGGGAACAGTCCCACTTGAAGTAGTCCCTCATCTTAGCAATAGTATCCCCAAAGGTAATCTCCTCAATCTGGGATTCTAGACCAGTAGATTCTTCTTCAAGAGAAGCATACTCAAGAGGTGATGGAACTTGGGTGGAATAAGCCAAAACTTCTTCATCTGAGGAAACCTCTTCATCAGAGGAATCTTGCTCCAGTGTCCTCTTGTAAGGGGAAGACATCCAAGAAGGTGCAGGAATAGAGATCCCAGAAGGAAGCTTCAAAGCCATAAGGGCATTAAATAAGCCCCGGGTAAAATTCTGCCTCTCACTTTGAGGGTCATTGGAAGAAGAAACATGCTTTGTCTTTTGCCTTTTTTTTTTAAACTGGACATCTGTCTTATGAAAAGTGGAAGGGCCGAACATCAGCCAACACTCGATTACTGTCATCAGAACTTCCTCTCTCATTAGAATTTGAGGAAACCTCCTAAGGGCTTTAGTAATAACAAGTCATGGTTCCCCCTGACCGCCTGAAATAGACGTCCACAATGCCTCAGAGGACATGCTTGTTATCGGATCCATAGCAGCCTCCAAAGCAGTCCCAGTCATCAAAACCAACCCCAGAACTGGGCGAACCTCTTGGCTTTTAGCAGCCTTGAGATAGACATCTGATGTAGAAGGCACAGGGGAAGAGTTTGACCTTTTTTTTTAGCCTTTTTGTTCAGTGAAGACTAAGTGTCAGGCCTGGAAGCTCCCTCCATAGCATCTTTAGCTAAAAGTTTGAGATACTGATTTTCTAAATAAATAGCAAGAGAAGACAGATGATAAAGTCTTAGGCACAAAGGCCTGACAAATGGTACAAGTTTTGTGATCATGAATAGGCCCTAAACAAAACAAGCAATGATCGTGACTATCTTTATGTGAAATTTGCCTCCCACACTGGCACTTGCCTTTTCTGGATGACATGAAAAAACCCACAGCAAAAAGCAGTAAATAAGAAAAAGAAAACCACAATGGGGCACTTATCTGAATGGTTTGATACTCCAGCAAACAATTCGGGCGAGCAGACCGACTATCAAAAATGGGGTCCAGACTGGTGGTACAGAAGTTCTGAGGATGGTATGTCCAGACATCACTTTTATTCCCTACATATGCAAGATGCGTATGCGTGACATATGGCGTACCATTGGTAGTAAAAGGCTTTGGTATACTGGCCAGATGCCGGGCTGCCCTAGGTAGGGAATCCCTCATGTTAAGAATACTGCAGCAGTAGAATAGAAGGACATATTACATTACTATTATATCTGTTATTCAGAAAGTCATTTAAACAAGGACAGATTCCTCCAGATTAGAAACATGCACTTGTTAAGCCTGTCTTTAAAGGAAAGGGGGGTAGGACAAACCCATAGTCATACACACCCGTACGTTTATTTTCAGGTTGTGGAAAAATTATGGAGAAGCTTATTTTGGATAAATTATTGTCAGAACTGGAAAGGATGGGATTTTAAATCATATATCAGTAAACGTATGTTGAAAATAGATCTATAACCACCTGTAAAATGATGTTCTATAACAGTATAATAGCAGCTATAAATGAAAACTCGAGCTGTGATTTAACTTGTATAGTCTTAAAGTCAGCATTTAATAGGGTGTTACACAAAATACTAATCAAACAACTAGGTACTGATGTACTCTTGATAGGATGGGTAGCTGCAACGCTTACAAATAGTGCATGGCAAGTATCATACAACAACTGGACAGATTCAATTCTTGGTTACAGCAAGAGTCTCCCACAGGGCTCTGTTCTAAGCCTATACTTGTTTAGGTTGCATCTTTCAGAGCTATCTTTTTCATCTCAGGTGTTCTACAGTCTGTATGCAGATGATTTAAACATGGGTAAACTAATTACGTGTTATATATAAGGCAAGTCTACAAAAGAATTTGACTAAATTAATCATTTGGGCACAGTAGAATAATATGCTGATAAACACACAAAAACATAAGCATATGAGTTTTGGAAGACAGATTGAAAGGTAAATGCTTAATACAGCACATAATGATTGAAATGTAGACTCATTTGAGGACCTGGGTATGTGGGTAGATTCAGCTTTAAGTTTTTCTAATCACATCAACCAATTGCTTAATGATAGTTATAGAACTATATGTTGTATAAAAAGATTTATAAAGTCTAGGAAATCACAAATTATGAAAAAAGTTATGTCTTACCATAACATTCCATCTGTGTTGTTCATCTTCTTTCATTCATCACTGATGGGTTCGGTTCCAAGCCCTCAGAACCAAGTCGGCCTATTACCAAGCTTGCACCAGTCAAAAAAACTCTTGAGCTAAGCTTCTACCCAGAGCGCCCTTCTCCCTGTTACCTCAGATCAAGTTTGCTGTAGATAGAGAAGTAAAGCCAAGGCCACTTCTTCGCAAATGCCCTAAGTACACCATTTGGACCCAAAGCATCCCCCAGGAGCCTTTGGTGGGGGAAGGTGTGGGATGTGATGAATGAATGAAGATGAACACCACAGATGGAACATTATGGTAAGACATAACTTCTTTATCTGATGTTGTTAATCTGTTTTACATTCATCACTGATGGGACAGAATCCCAAGCTACCTTGAGGTCCATGGGCGGCCCTTATGGAAGAACATTCCTGAGTACCACTGAGCCGAAGGCAACTCTCCCTCTGAAGACCAAGTCCAATTTGTAATGATTGATAAAGGTAGGAGATTTAGCCCAAGTGGCTGCTGTGCAAATGTCAACCATGGAGGCTCTGGAATGGAAAGCTACAGATGTTGCCATAGATCTAGTGGAGTGAGCTTTAACCTTTGGCATAGATACTTTTGTGAGGGAATAGATAAAACGTATGCAGTCCCTTAGCTATTTTGATAATGTAACTTTGGAAACAGAATTTCCCATTCTAGGCCCAGAAAAGGAGATGAAAAGCTGTCCAGACTTACAGATAGGCTTGGTCCTGTCTAGGTAGAATCTCAGTTGCCTATGTGCATCCAAAGAATGCAGGCAGTACTCTCCTTTATTTGAAAAATTCAGAAAGAACACTGGTAGGTCAGTGGTCTGGTTAATGGAAAAATCAGAAACAAATTTGGAGGGGAAGGATGGGTTCGTCCGGAGTGATGCACTGTCTTTATGGAAGACCAGATAGGGCCTCTTGATACACAATGCCTACAGCTCCGAGACCCATCTGGCTGATGTGATGGCTACTAACAAAGATTTCCAGGACAACAAATTTAGGTCATACTTCACTGCGGGTTCAAAGGGGGTTTGAGCAAAGACTGAAGGACTAAAGTGAGGTTCCATGGTTCCACAGGCTGTCTGACAGAAGGCCTGATGTGACAGGGTCCCTTGAGAAAGGCTTTGCATATACGTAAGGAGATGAGAGGGATGCCATCTAGACCATTGTGAAAATTAGAAATCGCTGCCAGGTGTACTCGTACGGTAGAGGCAGAGGCTCCATTATCAAAAAACTTAGCTAGGTATTGCAGCACCACAGTCACTGGAGCTGAATACGGGTCTAGCATGTTATTCTTAGACCAGATGGAGAACCTTTTCCATTTATCCTGATATAGTCTTCTGGTGGATGGTTTACGAGAGGCCAGAATGATGTCCCAAACAGGTGAGGTGAGATTAGCTTGCCTGGCAACTAATGGAAGTGGAGAAACCAAGCCGTTAGCTTGAGACTGCACAGATTAGGGTGGCTCAACCCTTGGGGGCGAGTAATCAGATCTAAAAGAGGGTCCAGAATCCACGGCAGGTATACTAGGTGAGGCCGAAGGAAGGGGAACCAAACTTGTCGAGGCCAGAACGGGGCTATGAAGATCACCTTGCATCTCAACCGTAGAGCTTTCTTTAAGAACTGTGGAATAATTGGGATGGGGGGATAAGTATAAAGAAGTCCCGTGGGCCAATCGTGGATCACAGTGTCCCTCGGGGTCTCCCCCTCTGGGGGGAACAGAGCAAAATAGCAGCTGTACTTGCTGTTTGCTGGGGAGGCAAAAAGATCACAGCAAGGCTGGCCTCAATGGCTGAAGATTTATGTCGCCACCTCGGGATTGAGGGACCACATGTGAGGCAGGAGGATGCATCTGCTCATTTTGTCTGCAATTACGTTGGAGCTCCACGGGATAGCGTTGCTATCAGAAACTGGTCGGAAGCTATCACCCACTGCCAGATTCTCATGGCCTCTCAACACAGGGGGTAGGACTTGATTTCTCCTTGCTTGCTGATATACCAGACCACTGACATATTGTCTGACTTAATTGCAATTGTCCCAGAAGGGAGAACTGAGTGAAATGCCTGTAACACTAACAGAACCGTTCTCAGTTCTAGAACGCTGATAGGTAGGTCGGCCTCTAGAGTGGACCATGCACCTTGGATGGTCTTTCCCTGGAAATGCCCCCCCTACCCAATCAGGGAAGCATCCGTGGTCACAATGGCCTTGGGCTGAGGAGACTGGAATGGGCGACTCCAAAGTTCTGCATCTGGCCTCATCCACCAAAGAAGGTCCAGCTTGCTGGAGTTGGTTATATAAATCTGGGAACGGAGAGGATGATAGTTTGGGAACCACTGCGAAAGAAGTAGCCATTGCAGAATTTGCATGTGCAGCTTCACGAGAGGCACTATCGGGATTAAAGCTGCCATGAAATCTAGAGCCTGATGAACCTCCCTTGCTGAAACTTTTGTTTAACAGAGTATCACCTGTAGCTGGAGCCTCAATCGCTGGAGTCTGTAGGTCAGGAGTGACACTAGACAGGACCCAGTGTCAAACACTTCTCCAATGAATTCTATTTGCTGCATAGGAGCAAGGTTTGATTTCTCCCAGTGTACTGTTATTCCCAGAGTTTTTGCCAGAGAGTGTGTGTAATGCAGGGCTGTTACCAGTAGACGCCCGCGGGGGCAGTGAGGAGCCAGTCATCCAAACATGGAAACACTCAGAATCCTTGTAGTCTCAAATGAGCTGTGACCACTGCCATACACTTCGTGAACACTCTGGGGGCTGTAGAGAGGCCGAATGGCAGGGCACGAAATGGATAGCGACTAGCTCCCCGCCAGAAGCGAAGACTCATGGAGCATTTGTCCATTTTGATGTGGTAATATGCATCCCTGAGATCTATTGAGCACATACAATTGCCTTCCCTTAAAAAAGGGAGAGTGGACTGAACCGTAACCATCCGGAATTTGGTTAGGGTGACAGACTTGTTCTAGCTGCTGAGATCCAGAATGGGTCTCCAGTCCCCTGTCTTTTTTGGCACCAAAAAGAAATCTCGAGTAGAATCTGAATTGTTCTGGTGGGACTGGTTGGATGACTTTTTTGAGACAGCTTTTTTATTTCTGAAGCTGCATCTTCCCTTTGACTGGGTGGAATGTCGGGAAGCTTTTTTGGAAGTGTTGGTTGACAAAAAAGGGGAATGGTGTAACCTCTGGTGATTATACTCTGCACCCAACGATCAGTGGTAATAAAGTGCCAGGCAGCTTGGTGCACAGAAAAACGACCCCTGACTGCTTCCAGAGGTAAGCGATCTGGCTGCTCTTCAGGAGTGCTGGTAAGGCTGTCTAGAAAAGGAATCCCAGGAGCCCTGGTTATGAGGACCCCCCCACCCCTGTAGGGACGTCTTCCCAAATTGTTACCCCCTGTGCCCCTCGGGGTATCATCACCACATGCGGCATGGAAAAGACCCTGAGATTTTTTTGTGCCACATTTTCTCACTCCTCTGATTCCTGAAAAGGAACGTTGAGGGTTGGAAAATGGTAGACCTACGGCAAACAGGGTCTTGTCATCTTGCTCGCATCTGGCTAGCGTGTCCTTCACCTTGGAGCAAGAAAGGGACGATGCTTCGATGGGAGCCTTCAGAAAGGAAGATTTGAAGGGATCTGTGAGGTCCCAAATGCGCACCCATGCATGACGTCTCATGACAATGTCCGAATCCATCGCTCTAGCCGCCCCTTTGGTTGCATGTAATAGCAACCTCATGGAGGAGTTGGAGATTGATTCCAGGGTTGCGATCTGCGAGGCAACTTTGTCCCTTACCTCGTCAGACACCTGTCCTGTGAGTGTTCCAGAGAATCTGAAGATCAGGTCCTTCTGGAGCCTCATGAAATATTCCAAGTAGTTCAGAGACCGTATGGCAAAGGTCGCTGATGCATAAACTCGCTTCTCAAGTCTGTCCACCACCCGGGACTCTCTGTTGGGTGGCTGGAGAGCAGGACTCTCCTCAGCCAAGTCCTTTTTCGTGCCTGCCGCCACCACCATAGAGTTGACTGGTAACCCTCTGGACCAATGTGGGTTCTCCTCGGGCGGGGAAAGAATTTTGTCTCGTCTCAGAGGGATCGCCTCAATGGAATCAGGGTTCTTCCAAGCGTGCTGCATGAGCTCGTCAGCAGGCAGGGTGACCCAAGAGGTAGATGGCCGGGCGCAAAAAGCCTGCAGGAACACACACTCCTCAGACAAAGGGTTGGAGGGCTTCCAGTCACCTCTCTGTTTCAGCCTTTCAAGGATGTCTCCAAAGGAGACATCATCAGGAGGTGACCATGGGGACCCCTTACCATCATCGTAATCTGTGTCTTCTGTAAGAGACTCCTCGGGCGAGTCTACATGCTTCCTCTTGCACGATCACTTCTGAGGGGGCTCCTCAGTAGGGACTTCCGAGGATAACTCAGAAGAGCGGGTACCCTGAAAAGGGGTGTCCAGAGGATTCTCTGCCCCGGTGCCCCAGGGAGGTGGTCTGTGGCTGCTGTAGCTCAGGGGGTGAGAAATGGGGTTCCGACATCAATGGAATGCTTCCAGAAGCAAGACCCCTCTCCATCACTCAGAAAGCAGGCCCGCCCAAAGAGGGATGGGAGCCCGGAACCGAGAAAGACAACCTTGGAACCAGGGTCACATCCCGCTCCAGCGAACTTGCCACCGTGGACGGAGCCTCAAACAGGATCAGTGCAGACAACGGGCACCGAGGACAGAACAGAAGGCACACCCGGAATTGTGCCCAAGCTGAGGAGCCCTCCCCTAATCCCAAGATTGAGGAAGGACCGGTTCCGCAGGAACTGAGGACTAAAGGAGCAAATCTGGAGCCTGAGTGAGGTCCACTATAGGCACTGAAGTGGTGGGTTCCGAGAAGGACGTCAGAGCAGAAAGCTTTGGAACTGGAATGATCGAAGGAGAAGAGTAAGATGGAGTCTGTGGAGAAACTAACAAAAGTCCTGAAGGTGGATGGGTCTTAGAAGGTGTGGGTATCCCCCTGGCTGCCAACAGCTGGTCCACAAGACACACCACATGGAGTTCTGACAGGCCCCTGGTGGATCTAGTGGATACTCCAGACAGGTCGATCAATGAGTGGGTTATACGTTTGAACCAGGGACGAATCTACAGAAGGAGAGTATCTAGTCCATGGTATAAGGTCTGCTGGCACCGATGTCTCATGTTTTGAGCCCGGGATTAAAGGGGTCAAGGCCAATTTAGTGGAAACAACGCTCGGTGCTGAAGGGACACTATGAGACGAAGTGGAGTCAAATCAGAGGTAGGCACCAACGGCATGCACTGAGCCGGAGTGGTCAAAGGTGCCAAAATCGTAGCAGGAGTGGTGAGGTTTATTGTCGATGCCAGAGGCAGAATCAGAGCCAAAGCAGGTGCCGATATCTTAAGTTTTGTAGTGCTCGGGAGCTGACAAGGACTGTGTCAACGAGGCCGATTTATGCTCTGAGGACAACTTTGGAACTTTTGGTTTCACAGGCTTACCTTGATCATCTGAGGGTGAAGAGGGAACTGAGTGGGACCTTTTTTGTCTTTAGTAGGAGAGGTTGAGACCTCCATCCCAGAAATGGCCTCTGAAAAGGGAGCCTTATGTAACCCTTTCAGTATCAATTTATTCTTAAGCTCATTCAGAGTGCGTTGATTGAAGCTTTGACAAATGCCACAGGGAGGTTGCACCGAAAGATGAGGCACCCCCAAACAATACACACAATCATCGTGAGAGTCAATATTAGGTCACTTGCCATTACATGAAGTACAATGCTTAAACCCTGAAGTACCCTTCTTATCCGACATCTTGAAAGAGAGACACAACAGGCTAGCACTTCAACAACAAAATCAAAAAACGAGTCTGTTTTAGCAAATCAGAGTTCAAAACCACACCGTATTATAGATATACATAAAACAGAAACGTACTATTGAAAGACACTAACAGGTTAGGAATGAAAGTAGGAATAACCAACTATGGTACTGGAGGAATATCACAAGGGTAAGGAGAGAGGGCCGTACCAACAATGGTACTTGAAAGTTTACCAACAGGTAGAAAAAAGGAGGAACAAGATCTAACTGTAATCTGACACAAGAAAGACTAAAGCGCAATAAAGGAAGAAATCTCAATGAGTTTTTCACACAAAATATCAAAAAAAGTTTCACTTAGCTGAGAGCTTGGCTGAAATGCAGTTTTACGGCTACGTGGCAAACGAGATCTGAGGTAACAGGGAGAATTGCATTCTGGGTAGAAGCTTATCTCAAGAGTTTTGTTTGGGTGGAGCAAGCTTGGTAATAGGTTGACTCAGTTCTGGGGGCTCAGAACCGAATCCATCAGTGATGAATGGAAAAAAGATTAACATCATCAGATTAATTGTTTGCTAGATACATTAGACCCACACTTGGGCATGGAATAACAATATGGAAACCTTATAAAAAACAAGCTTGAGTAAATTGGAAAGTGCAGTGGAAATATATACCAATGGCATCCACGGATATGAAAATTTAAGATGAAACACTACAATATCTGAACTTGTACAGTGTCTCAGTATACCAAGGGCATCCATGGATGTGAGAATGTAAGTTATTACAAAAGACTAAAATATCTGAACTTACATAGAGAGCCTAATACAGACATCTAAGAGGAGACCTTATACAGGTACAAAGGGCATTTAGACACAATTATCTCTGAGAATGTTTGGGTTATCAAAATGTAGAAGAGGATCATCAAACAACCTATGTAGAAGGTTATATAAGAATGAGAGGTATACTACTTGGTTCTCTGAGAGAGTAGCTGATTTACAGAACAGACTACCAAATTACATTAAAGCAAGCATTAGTTAGATATTTTCAACATGTGCACTTATGGGAATAATTGTTTTGCTATATTGGCAGGCTAGAAGGGCATTATTACCCCTGCCTAAAATATCTGTATTTATGTTTGTATGCCTTCCTCACTCTGCCAGTCTGGTTAATATGGGCATCCTGAGACAGTGTAGCAACTGCCTCATGTACACAGACAACCCTCTTCTACTACTACCACCTAGGAGCACAATTTATGAGAGATGCAATTAAATCAAGCACCTAGGGTCATTGCTCTCTCCCCCACAAGACAGTACATCTGGCACTGGGAAGGTTGTCAACACAAACACCACCAACATCTACACAACACACCCCCACATATGCGAAGGTCCTCAGCAAAGACATACCCAAACAAAAGAAACCTCAGAGGTAAAAACATATGTGAACTCCACTGCCCACCACACCACATATAGTCCACACACCTGTGTCTCACAGCCACAAAGGCCTAAACATAAACCCAACATATGAGTCATAAGAGAATCCACTGTGAGACACACAGATGTATCCTTCACCAGGCTGGATAAGGAAAAAGTCACGGTTAGTTGTTTATCGGGTGCCAGAATCCGCCATTTCACCCATGCACTCAAGTCTCTCAACAAGTACCGTTATGACTCTGTCATAATCCATGTTGGCGTGAATGACTTGAGATGTACCTCCCTGAACTATATGAAGACAGACATGATTGAGCTCGCTGAATATGTGTCCCAGGCAGGTATGTTCCTAGCCTTAAGCAGCATTCTACTGTCACCCAGAATGATGCCTCAACACAAACAGAACATGATTGAATTTAACAATTGGCTTAGTTTCTGGTGTCATTCCAAGGGGATCCAGTATCTGACAGCCTGGGATGACATGACTGACAAACCACGATGCTTTGCCAGAGATGGCCTGCATCTGTCTCTCTTGGACTTCAGGCGTCTGGCAAAGGCTCCTGCCTCCCTCATATTGCCTTTTTTAGGCAATGCCAGAAGGTCAAAGCTACCAACAAGAAAATTTCATAAAAACATGAATTAAAGGTCATGCTGCTAAATGCTAGGAGTCTAAACTTGAAACTGCATTCATTGCAAGCATTCTTAACCCTGGAAGATGTTGAATTTGTGCAGACACAGAAACCTGGTTCAAAGCTGCAGAGACCAACCCAGCCATAACAGGTTACTCATCTTATCATACATTCAGACTCCAAACCATTGGCAGCAAAGCAAAAGGAGGTGGAGTTGCAATATATATAAAACGCATGCACACCTACAGGCTGGTCAAACAGTATGAAGCACAGCAACACTTCAGGTGCAGTTAACAATTGACAAGACCCTTATTCAAATCATAGCTAGCTATAGGCCTCCAACTTTGACTCAAGATGCCCACTACACCTATCTGCCTGCATCTCTTTGAATCTATCAAGATTTAACCCTTTACCCTGATGCTGGGCGACTAACTATCCAACCATAGATTGGAAGAAATACTTATGCCAAAACAGAAAGGCACAGAGATTCCTTGATTTCGTCAATGCAAATGCCTTGACCAGTTGGTCAACACCTCCACAAGAGGTGAAAATATATTGGACTTGGTATTAACCAACATGAGTAACCACTGCAGAATCCCTACAGTCTCATCATCCCTTGAAAGATCTGACCACAAAGTGGTCACTTTCAAAGTCACCATCTCCCCCAACCTCCACCCCCCAGCTAGGGTCAAACAAAAAACTTCTCCAAAACTGATTACAACCTCCTGAGGGAAGGTATGAACAGCTTCACAGCCCCCTCCCCCTCCACAGGAACTGGCATATATGTCCAAACCTACACCAAAGTGCTATACGAGCATTTATATATCTGCATGGCATCAGGAATACCCAACATGACAAAATCATCCTCCTCAAGGAAGAGTAAACCTGTCTGGTGGACAACCGCAATAAATAAATTCTATAATAAAAGGAAAAATTGCTGTCCAGGACCAAGAAGCAGCAGGTGCCCAATTGGAAGCAATCTTTCCTTAGCCTGAACAAGCAAATAAGGGCATGAGTGAAATCCTCCCAAAGCAAATTTTGAAGTCCAAACTGGCCACATCTAATAAAGGCATTCATAAGGCCTTCTTCACATATGTCTGCAGTCTTAAGGGGAGCACCTAGATCTGCTCAGAACTAATCAAGGACACCACATACACAAACGCTGTAGATATAGCCAACCTGCTGGCAGACAGTGTCAGTAAAAATTTCACCCCTCTGTCCCCCCATCAGTAAAACAGGACATCCCCAGTACCTGCCCCATTCCCCTTTTCTCTAGGGAGCAAGTCATCACTGCCCTCTCAAAGGCATAATATACAGCCTCCATGGGACCAGGTAACATCCCAGGCTGCATCCTACATGAACTCAGGCAGGAACGTGCAGCACCATTAGGCACCCTATTCAATCAAAGCCTGAGTACTGGCTTTGTCCCAGCCGAGTGGAGGACAGCCACTGTCATCCCTTTGCACAAAAGGGTGGAGCGTTCACCGATCCAGGAAATTATAGACTCATCAGCCTAACTAGCCTAATCTGCAAGGTCATGGAGCAGATTATCATGGACCTCATTAACAAGGACATTGGCAACCTCCAGACATTCGGATCCCACACAGTCTGGTTTAGTCAAAGGGAGGACATGCCTGTTAAATTTGGTCGACTTCTTTGAGACAGTCACCAAGGCCGTGGATGAGGGGAAAATGGTGCACACTGCCTACCTTGACCTGGCCAAAGCCTTCGATACTATTCCCTACTCGGATGTAATAGATAAACTCTCTCAACTAGGCATCAATCCATATGTTACCAGATGGGTAGCAAACTGGCTCACTGATAGAACCCACCTAGTCAATATAGGGGAAGCCACATCAAGCAGTAGACCTAGGCATCAATCCATATGTTACCAGATGGGTAGCAAACTGGCTCACTGATAGAACCCACCCAGTCAATATAGGGGAAGCCACATCAAGCAGTAGACCTATAATGAGCATTGTATCCAAGGGATCTGTCTTGGGGCCTCTGCTGTTTGGAATATACTTTTCTGAGGTGCAGACCAAAACCAGTGGGCTATGGCTGACCACATTCGCAAATGACTGCAAGCTGGGTTCTGTCATCAATTCCCCTAGTGATGTGGGCATCCTCCAAGAGGGTCTCACCCAAACAAATGAGTGGTGCCAGAAACATGGCCTCAAACTGAATGCCAAAAAATGCATCATTATCCCTTTGGGGAGAGTGATGTCCCCACAAATTACCACATTGATAAGGTCCTAAGCACGCAATCAGTCGTGAGGGACTTGGGCACCCAGACTGATAGCAAACTGACTTTTGATCACCATATTGCCTCCATTGTACAGAAAGCTTTCTACATGGCCTAACACATTAGTACAGGTATCTCATGCAGGGAAAAGGTGGTCATAACTTCACTTAATTCTTCCCTTATAAGACCCATTACTGAGTACAGTGCCCCTTTCGGCATGTACCTCACAAAGCACATGCAGCAGCTTCATAGACCACAGAGGGTCCTCACCAGGAGGATCCAGGGCTTCAAACATCTACCCTACACAGATAGGCTAAAGTCTTTGCCCCTATACTCAGTCATCTACAGACTCCTCAGAGGTGACCTCTGTCTGGCATGCAAAGCAATCTCAGATCCCGCCTTGATGGGACTGCTGTATATCCGCAAGTCAAGCTCCACTCGAGCAACACACACGCGTGACCTCAACCTGGTCTGTGACATCAACAGGACTTGTTGGCAGGACAGATTTGTGTCCCAGAGACTCAAAGTTTAGTGGAATAGACTCCCTCTCCACATCAAGCAGAGTACTTCATTAACCCTTTTTAAGCACAACCTGGATAACTGTATGGGAACAGAAAATACACCCCTGGGACTCCACCTGTGTCCCTGCTGGACAGTGGCACAAGGTGCTGACTTGAAACATGGGCTAAATTCTTGGCTGGGCTTGTAAGGGCCTCAGGGCAAATAGCCTAGTAACTTCCTATGATCCTAAACAACTATTCTCTCTCTAGCCTGTCTGCTGGAACACATGTAGAAATACGTGTTGGTGTACAGGTTTGCTTCCAATACACTCAAACAGCTTCAGTTTTACTCAAGTGTTTATATATCTAAGCTGTTTATATTAATGAAGTAGTAGTACAAGTGCCAATGACAAATATTCACATTATTATAAATTATAACTATTGCTAAACCCATTGCACTCATAGATGAAATGTGTGAAATATGTAAATAATTACTTAATAAATAATGAGGACATTGTCTTGCTGATGGTAAATCTGTGATAACCTTAGCTGATTTTTTTTACTCTCTTAATTCTCCCCTGCAATCAGCCTGACAGCTATCCAAATGTCCAATGTCCTTCACTGGGTCTACAACTCCAATCTCCCCCAGATTAGTACCAAATTTAGTACATAGCCAGCAAGGAGTCTAACAGAATCCCTGGTTATGTTGTCTATTTTTTTCAGCTGCGGTGATTTCTACTTCAAGCCTACCCCTAGTTTCTTCCAGATGTGTTGTCCTAACCACCCCCATATGGTCATGGAATGGGAAGACTGGGTCAAACCACTCTCCACTTCTGCAGGGAGCCAACATCAATAAGCTGTCCCACCCCATGGCTGCAGCATCTCACAAATGGCTTCCAGGCCTCCACCAGAGAGTTCAAATCACTTTTTGTGCCTGTGTACACTCCTACAACCCTGGCTACCAGGATGGGCACACGCATCTTCCCTGACAGTCAGTCAGTCGCCCTAGCCAGTCATCAAACCTGGGTGGATTGGGCTGTAGTCGGCTTTATCCCTCTATGCTACTGGCCCAGCTAACCTGACCTGATCTTAGTGAATTTGATACAGACCTGCATGCAACAGTTAGAGAAGTTTGTAAAATTCTGAAAATGCAGCAACATTGCTATTGTGAAAGATAGCAGTGGGGTCTGAACCCCCAGTGAGTGATCCTTGTATCATATGCACCATCTGTATCAGGTAATATGATCAGTAACTCATTAGCTGTATATAACTTCTCTGCTCAACTGGCAGCAGTAAATTTCTTTTCAAGCCATTTTTTGAGTTTCTGTCACATAAAATTGTCCTCTTTTTAATAAATAAAATTCAAGAAAAAAAGGCAAAACAAAAGTTCTCATAGAAAAACAGACTGATGTGTTTTTCTGCCTTCCTAGTGGCATTTCAACAATTACCAATATAGTGTGGTACATAACAAGAAAAAAGGCGGCACACTGCATCAAATATGAAAAATATAGGCTTTTACAGTGAGAGGAACTGCAGGTATAATTCTTTACAAACTATACATCCTACTGCCTCCAATGGGTAAGTAATTCACAGGACTGTGTATTATACAATAACACTGCATCAAATAAAAAAATAAATAAATTGTAGCTTCAACAATGACAAAATCATAGCTTTATTTTTTACAGACTAAGTGCTGTATCAGTGCCCTGAGACAATTTTAAGTACTGCTTATAATCAGGAAACAGTAGCCTAATGCATAAGTACAAATACATGTACATATACTTCTTGACGAGGAAAAACAATAGCTTTGATACTTCACTGATTAATTCATTCTTAGTGCTATCACTTAGGTTTGGCATAAGTAGTTTTCTATGGCTCCCAATGATAATCAGGACTAATGCAGCTAGCGCTACCTACTTACAGACATCAAAAATCTAGAAACCAGTGAAAGCTTCAAAGATGTATTTAAACAGCAATTCTTTACTGAATCTACCTGCAACAACTACCATGACAATGGTTAGGTAACCTACCATCCAATATCAAAAATAGCAAAACACTTTTAATACATTTTTCTCAAACCTTTAATGTGGCATCTTATGTGCAAAGATTTCACATATATATATAGAAGCTTATTTATTATATGTATGATTGCACTGTACTTTATGCACACCTTAGCTTGCATTTTGTATATATATTTTATTTTCAATGAACTCTGACTGGCTCATTTCGTGTTACTCTATCTGTATTCAATCTTACTTTGCTCTGAATTTTGCTATGTACTAATTTTGTATATAATATTGAAAGACCATGATGTATTTTCTATTATTTGAGCTTGGGTTGTGGCTGAAAACGGTCAATAGACCAGTCCACTTACCTGGTGAATAAATAGTAAATAAATAAAATAGTTTGGGGATTAATGAACAATGACAGAACCCTGTCAAAAAAGGGTTCACTTTAGATGGTCAATGCCAACATGTTCAAAGGGATAATGATGAAACTCAAGAAATAAAGAGCATGTGGGATTCTGGATGCAGACCCTTAAGGAGAATAACAATCACACATAATATTATATTCATAAAGTAGCAGAAAGTACTCTAACAACTAAGCCAATATGAAAATGAAAAAAGGAGATTTTGCTGACAGGGAGGACTACAATTAAGTGTACAGAGAATAGGCAATGCAGGGATTTGAATTTACTGCAGAAAAGTGGAAAAGAAACCAAGGTATTGGGCGCAAATAACTGGACCGGGAAAAGTAATAAAATGGGAAGAGGCCAAGAAGACATTTAGACTGCAGGCTACAGACTGCCTTCCCTATCAGGGATTGACATCAGAATATAGGAAAAGAGAAAGAGATAGCAGAATATTAAATAAAAGACCTGCCCTGGTATAGTTTTTAGCCACATCTGGAACAGAAGCTGCTGTTAAAAAAGGAACAATTAGTTGGGTATATATAAAATATTGTACAATAACTAAAGGAATTAATCAGAGGAGGTTAGAAAAGATTGAGAAGAGAGATATTGGATAAACAATTCACAAAGAAACAATGGGAGGACATATGCATGGCTCTCAAGTATGCAACAAAGTCTAGAAGATTTAGGATTTTTTCTTGCAAGTGTTTGCATGGGTTTTAATATACCCCAAGCAGACTCCAAAGAATTTTTCCTCAGGGATATGCCAAATGGTGGTGGTGTTACGGGGAAGAAAGATGCAACTGGGAACACATGTTTTGGGAGTGTAATGGAGCTGGCACACTTTAAAAAATCCCTAGAGAGTACTCTGTTAGAATTATTGGGTGGGCAAATGGGTGCAACTGTGGAAGTGATTCTTCTGAGCTGGAATACAGGATCTGAAGTGCCTAGATTTAATAAGGCCTTGTTAAGTTCAATTCTGATGGCTATCAGAAAAGCAATTCCTAGAAAATGGAAATCAAAGTCTAAACCAAATGTATTTGAAGTACCGAATACTGTAACATAGATAAAAGAACTGGGAATGGGATTCTTAGAAAATGGTATGCGCAAGTTAGATAAAAAAATAGAAATGGTGGGAACAATACATGCACAGTAATATTTGGAGGAGTAGTGTGGTTTAAGGGAAGGCAGGAATGGATCAATATATGTAACACTGGATTGATGATAGTTACACAAAAAAGCATACATGATGTTTAACTTTTATAACTGGGAATATATAGATATGGTTTGTTTTCTTTTATATAAATGTATGTTTGCATATATCTTAACTAGTAAATGAATAAAAGTGTCAAAAGATAATGTCATATTCAAACATACTGTTTGCTGCATTACATCAAAGTGAAGTACATCGATGTATGCAGTTGTCTGACCATGTGTAGTTGTTTCAGTTGTACCATTGTAAGTGAACCCTTTGTGGAGATTTACTTACACTGCTAGCAGTTTTCCATGCTGTGGGTGTTATGTTTGAGATTGCACACAGTGGGATAAGGGATTTCACCTTTTGCAATCCCAGAGTTTGTATATTTAAAGTAAGAGGGGGTGTGGGGGCACACACGGTACCAAAGAAAATGGAAGGAATAGACTCCATTCATTTTATGAAACTACAAAAAAAGCAACCTGACTGGTATTCCACAGTAGAATCTGCTAACTCAAAAACTACACCATGTGTATTTTCCAAATTTGGTTATGAGAAAGAAGTCAAGATTTATAGTAGTAAAGATGCAGTCTTACCAACAGAAAGAGCTGCTCCTGATGACATTATGACAGAAGGGAAAAGTATTAACAACTGAGGACACAAATAAGACTTTGGGATAATAAAAATACAACTAAACCGTAGATCTGTGCGTTGGCAGATGGACAAACAACAGTACACTCCAAATTAGGAAAAACTACAATTTATCAAGCGTTTTCATTCAGAAAAGTATGAACTTCATCAGAATGAAGCAGTTAAAACTCACTGAGTATTTAAACTTTGAACATAAGGCCTTGTTTGCCAGTATTTACCATAAGCCCACTTTTTTTAACACATACCTGCATTTTACGAGTTGACATCCTATGCACCAGAAAAAAGCAGTCATGAAAGGCCAACTTGTTTCCTTAATTGGAGTGTATCATTGTCTGTCCATCTGCCAACACATGGGATCTACTGCTTGGTTAACAACTGAGGACACCAGTCAGTTTGTAGAAAATGATTATTCAACATACACCAGGCAGAAGAGAAGTGAAATTATCCCTGCAATGTTGAGAGGTAGGTGTGAAATTCAAGTTACTATATCCAGTTGTTTTAAAAATATTTTTTCCTGGGAGAATCAGATATTTTTGAATGCAGAACAGACTAAGAATACAAAAAAAAATTACTCAACAAAGAGTGAGTCAGCAAGTAGAAGACTACGTTGATATCCATTCTTCTAACATCGGCAAAGCCTACACAGAGAACTTGCCAATAAAGCCTTTTCCGTTGTTCCAAATGAAAACAACTGAGTGACAGAAAAAAAGCCCAGCAACTGGAGAGGGAAAAAAAAAAGGGAGTACCTTGGACTTGAAACAGAAACCAGTGTTGGGTCATTGAGATGATGAGGAAAAACACCAGGAATAACATGAAAATAAGAAATAAATAGGATTGTAAAGACTAATTTCCATAAGATGAAGCTTCTTTTCTGAAAAGATTTCAAGCCTGTATAAACTAAAGCACTGTTGGTGATTCCCTGCTGAGTGAGGAAAGTAAACTTTTAGTTATGTACTTACCATAACTTCGGATGTATGGGATCCATCTCGCCTACATTCATGACAGATGGGTTCGGAGCCGATCCATCGGCTCCGACTCGGCAACTTATACACTAGCACGAAGTCTCTCATTGGCTGGGCTACTCCCTATCCCAGGATGCACTACACCTGCTTCCCCAGATCTTGTTTATTCGCTTTCATACACCCATGTAAACACAGAAAACACTATTAGTCACTATAACCAACTAAAGTTCTTCAAGAAGAACGCCAAGAAAAAAGTGACTACAGCTCCTCTAAATCCAAATGGAAGGGGGAAGGAGGGTGGGTACTTATGAATGTAGCGAGATGGATCCCATACATCCGAAGTTATGGTAAGTACATAACTAAAAGATGTAATGGGATCCTATCTCGCCTACATTCATGACAGATGGGACAGCGTCCCTAGCACCTACATCCCGGGTGGCTCATTGGAATACACTCCTGAGAACTGTGGAACCAAAGGAAGCTCTGCCTCGAGAAACCACATCCAATTTGTAATGAGAAATAAAAGTGTGCGGAGAAGTCCAGGTTGCCGCAGCACAAATATCATCTATTGATAATTTGGAGTGAAAAGCTACGGAAGTAGCCATTGCCCTGGTAGAATGAGCCTTGACTGGAAAGGGAAGGTCTTTATTAGCCTGTGAATAAATAAAAATGATACAATCTTTAATCCATTTAGATATGGAGGCTTTTGTTACTGGTTGACCCAATTTGTTCGCTGCAAAAGAAACAAACAACTGATTTGATTTCAGCGTTTGAGCGGTTCTATTCAAATAAAAACGTAGTTGTCTATGTACGTCCAATTGATGCAAGGTATATTCTGCGTTATTGGAGAATTCTGGGAAAAAGACAGGGAGTTCTATAGTTTGTTGCATACAGAAAGAGGAGGCCACCTTTGGTATAAATGCAGGGTTTAATTTCAATGAAACTCTATGCTTGTGAAAAATCAAATAGGGAGGATCAGAACAAAGAGCTTGAAGTTCTGAAACTCGCCTAGCAGATGTTATGGCTACTAAAAAGGCCGTTTTCCAAGACAGAAATTTTAAATCACAAGTAGCAGCTGGTTCGAAAGGACAGGCCGTTAGGGCAGCAAGAACCATATTCAAATCCCAAGGTGGAACAGGCTGAGATAAAGGAGGCCTAAGGAGCCAAGCCCCTTTAAGAAAAGCCTTACAAAGTTTGTGAGACATCAATGAAGGTTCAAAAGAAGCATGAAAATTAGAGATCGCTGCTAATTGAACCTTAATGGTAGAAACTGAAGAGCCCGACTGAAAAAGGGAGGCCAGAAAATTCAGAACCTCCGATACTGGTGCAGTGAGAGGATCTATACTCCGTTCTTGAGCCCAGAAGGCAAACCTTTTCCATTTACTGGAATAAAGTTTGATGGTGGAAGGTTTATGAGAAGAAGACAGTATGTGGACCACGTCCGGCGAAAGAGCATAGTCTCAGACTAAGGATGGAAGTGGAGTAACCATGCTGCCAACTTCAAGGACCTGAGAGACGGATGACGCCGTCCTGACTGGTGAGTCAACAGGTCTGGCACTGGATCCAGAAACCATGGACCTTCTATCGCATGCCTCTGTAGGAAGGGGAACCAAACTTGACGAGGCCAGTGCGGGGCAATCAAAATCATCTCGCTCTCCAAGTAAATGGCCTTCTGTATCACCCTCGGTAGGAGGGGGAACGGAGGGAAGGCGTAGAGAAGACCGGGGGGCCAAATGTGAGTCAGAGCGTCCCTGGGAATCTGTCCCTGAGAAGGGAACAGTGTGAAGAACTCTCTGCATTTCGCATTGTGCGGGCTGGCAAACAGGTCGCAGCAAGGAAGACCCCATCTGTCGAAGATTTTCGCAGCTATACTCTGTTTGAGGGACCACTCGTGGGGTAAAAGAATGGTCCTGCTTAATCTGTCCGCAATCACATTGGACTTCCCCGGTATGTGCGTTGCCATTAGAAAGCGGTTGGTAGCTACCGCCCAGTGCCAAAGTCTCATGGCTTCTCTGCATAGTGGGTAAGACCTGGTTCCACCTTGCTTGTTTATGTACCACACCACCGACATGTTGTCGGATAGGATAGTAATCGGGCCCTGTGGGAGAGCGTGATGGAGAGCTTGGAGTACCAATAGTATCGCTCTCATCTCCAGGACATTGATATGCAAATGCGTTTCCTGGATCTGCCATGTGCCTTGGACCGACCTGTCCAGGTAATGACCCCCCCACCCTACCTGGGAGGCGTCCGTAGTCACAGTGGCAATGGAACGTTGAGGTATAAAGGGTCGCCCCTGGTCGAGATTTGATTGGAGAAGCCACCAATGAAGATCTCGACGGCAACTTTCCGTGATTATGATTAAGTGGTTCAAGGGAAGTTCCTGATAGGACCATTGAACCGACAGTAGCCATTGTAAAATTCGCATGTGAAGTCTGGCCAATGGAAGTAAAAGTATGGTCGACGCCATCGAGCCCAACAGTTGTAGGATCCGATGGGCCGGGGCTCTTTGTAGGGAGAGACAGGATTTGACTTGATCTTGTAAGACCTGAATTCTTGCTGCCGGTAAATAGGCGCGCATTCTTTTTGTGTCTAAGTCTGCGCCTATGAAAGTAATACGCTGAGATGGCTGTAGTACAGATTTTTGCAAATTGAACGTGATCCCCAAGAAACGGCCCAAGGTGAACGTGGCTCTGAGCGCTTGGAGTAGTAGATGCTCGGAGGTGGCAGTAAGGAGCCAGTCGTCTAGATAAGGAAACACCTGGAATCCCAGACTTCTCAGGTGAGCAGTTACCACTGCCAGACATTTGGTGAACACCCTGGGGCTGTGGTGAGACCAAAGGGCAGTGCTCGGAACTGAAAATGACTGGCTCCGAGGCGGAAGCGTAAATGTCTCCTGGACTCTTGAGCTACGGGAATGTGATAGTAAGCGTCCTGGAGATCTATGGAGCACATCCATGCATTCTTTTCCAGCAAAGGGAGAATAGATTGAAGAGTGACCATTCGGAATTTGGACTTCTTTACGAAACGATTCAATGAACTGAGGTCCAAAATGGGCCTGAAGTCCCCTGTCTTTTTTGGTACCAAAAATAACTTTGAGTAAGTTCCTGATCCGATCTGGTCGATGGGGACAGGCTGGATGGCTCTTTTTTCTAGCAGCTTTGAAATCTCTAATGCTGCCTGATCCCGCTGACTGGGTGGCACGTCCGGGATTTCCCTTAAAGAAAGGGGGGGTTTGTTGAAGGGTATGATATATCCTCCGGTAATGATGCGAAGCACCCACCGATCGCTTGTTATGGATTGCCAAGCTTGTGGGTGCACCGCAAAGCGACCCCCGACTGGCTCCGGAGTTGCACAGTCGGGCAACAACTCAGGAACGCTGGTTGTATGAAGAACCACGAAAGGAATCGCGGTCTCCAGAGTTACGGGGGCCTCTGCCACCTCTGGGGCGGCGTCTTCCAAAATCCCCCCCCCTGCCTCTGGAGGGGGAATCACTGGGTGGAGTAGAGAAAGACTTTTGGGATTTTTTAAACCACATTTTCCCTCCTCTCCCAGCCTTGGGATAAGGCCTGGAAGGAGCGGAAAAATGGGCCCCAACGGCAGTCAAAGTCTTGCCCTCCTGCTCGCACCGAGTTAGTGTGTCCTTCACCTTGGGTCCAAACAAAGATGACCCATCAAAGGGGGCGTCGGCAAAGGAAGACTTGAAGGCCTCCGTGAACGAACACAAGCATAACCAGGCTTGTTTCCTGAGGGCAACGCCTGTTCCAGCTGCTCTACTCGCCCCTTCGGCCGCATACGAAATGAGCCTCATGGACGAGTTAACGATAGAAAAAAGGGTAGTCATCTGTGCGCCAACAGTCGGAGCCAGCGCCTCAGGTAGATTACCAACAATAGAGTCATTTAGCTCTTTGAGAAGATCCCTTTGGAGCCTCGTAAAATGACATAAATAGTTCAGCGACCGTAAGGTAAAGGCCGCTGAGGACAGGGTACGCTTCCCGTACCTATCCATACTCCTAGAATCCTTATTAGGAGGATGAATAGACGTCGAAGCCTCTGCCACTTCCTGCTGTGTGGCAGAAGCCACCACCAAAGCATCTACAGGCACACCCTTAGTGAGAAATTCCTTCTGGGGGGGGGCTGACAAAAATTTATTGGGCCTCGCAGGCACCGGTTCCACAGAATCAGGGTGTTCCCACACCCTTCGAGAAACCAAATCAAGGAGTTCATCGAAGGGCGGAGACACCCAGGAGGCGGAAGGCTGGGCCCCAAAGGCCTTGAGGAAGACTGACTCCTCAGCTGAAGGGGTTTTGGCTTGCCAGTCACCTCTCTGTCTCAGAATCTCCAAGATATCTGAGAAGGAGATATCATCCGAAGATGATTTGGGGGACCCTTCTGCGTCATCGAGGTCAGTATCCGATGTAACAGACTCATCTTGGGAGTCTACGTGCTTCCTCTTACACAATTTCTTCCATGGGGGTTCGTCCGAAGCAGTTTTGGACGGACCACCCGGAAGAAGGAACCCCGATGGGGTATCCTCAGGCCCTGGGGCCCCGCTGCCGGGGGGCTGCAACACAACAGAGGCACCAGTCTCCAAATCTAGGGACGGTGAGGTAGAAACTTGTTGAACCAGCAAAGGCATGGCCAGCGCGCTCCTCATGGCCTCAAAGGCCGGACCTCCAGAGTCCAAGGAGGTCACTGGTCTAGAGGCCACGATGGCACTGGGAATTCCAGCAGCCGATGCTCCGAGAGGAAGACTAGGCACCGAAGCACCTAATCCCAAAGTATTCCCCTCGGGCCCGGCTGAAGAGGTCGCAGTACCAAATCCTGAACCGGAGGACAGGGTAGGAAGCATAGTCGGAGCCGAAAGGCCTGTAAGGGGTCTCTGCTCCGACCGTATGGCTCCACAATGCTCCACCACCACCGGCTCCAACGGCTCCGAAGAGGTTGGAGGAGGAATCAAGTGTGTTGGAGGGGGGATCGGCTCTGAAGCAAACTGTGCTGGAGCCGAGACCATTTTAGTAAACACTGGAGACTGGAAAAGCCTCTGTAAAACCCTATCCAGGTCCGAATCTGACAGTCTCGAGGATTTAGAGGAGGTAGACACTCGAGAAGATTTTCTTCTCGGCTCCGAGAGAGAAGGGGACCGGCTCCGATACGGCTCCAAAACTATCGGCGCCGACTCCACCACATCATGGACCACCATCGGCACCGAAGGAGCCTTCTTCGGAGCCGAGGGGGAAGAGTCTGAGCTGCACACTTCCACCGGCTCCGAAGCCATTGGAACCGATGGAGGTGATTCACCTCTCGATACTCCAACTTGCGGCTCCGAAGGCAATGGAGCCGAAGTAGGAGGTATCGAGGCAGACCCTTCGACCCTCGGCCCCGAAGTCAGTGGAGCCGAGGAAGAAGAGGTCAATTTTGTCTTTTAGAAGTCGGCTCCGACGGACTTGTCGGTGCCGGCGATCTTTTCTTTGGAAGCAACAGGAGGATTTAAGGCTTCCTCAAAAGAAGGTTTGATAAGCCCTTTCAATATCAGCTTGTTCTTACGTTCTTGAAGAACTCTAGCAGAAAAAGCATGACATACGCTACAAGTCTCTTGCAGATGTTTCGGCCCCAAACAATAGACACAGATTGAATGACTGTCTGTTATGGACATTTTATAACTGCACCGAGTGCATTTTTTAAAACCTGACTTTTGTTCTTTAGACATAGTACAGGCCCTACAACAAGTATGACTTTACCACAAAAGTAAGCACTATAACAAAAAAGCGCCAACTGAAAGCGAGACACACTGGCGCGAGCACTTAAGAAAAATTTACCTCACAAACAAACAGATAAAACAAGTCCAACGGCCCAAAGCCCTCTAATTTAAACGGGCTTGGCCCAAAAAACAATTAACCACAAAGGGAAATTAAAATTAAATAGTACACAAGGGTAGGGCAAAGGCCCTCTAACTTAAACGGGCCTTGCCCGACTGAAAAAATTAAGTACCAGAAGACACTCAAGCACTCAAAAGTCACAAACAGTATAAGGAATAGCTGTTAAAACAGCTGTTTGGTTAATATATGACAAAAACCCCAAGGTCAAGGACCAATAAAGGTAAAAAAGAACCACTTAGCTCCAGCCAAGTCGAGACCACGTCCAGCTTGTAAAGCGGCAAACGAGATCTGGGGAAGCAGGTGTAGTGCATCCTGGGATAGGGAGTAGCCCAGCCAATGAGAGACTTCGTGCTAGTGTATAAGTTGCCGAGTCGGGCTCCGAACCCATCTGTCATGAATGTAGGCGAGATAGGATCCCATTACATCCTATATTTTTTGTCTGAGTGATAGAGCTGCTTTCTCTTTTACCTGCTCCATTTTTTCTGTTTTAAGAAAACTGCTTGGTCTGGTGTTTTTGTTCTGTGTGAGAGATAGACACTTAAATTATCTAGGCTGCACATTTCACATGTTTTTTCACTGGTTAAATAGTTTCTTGAGTGATACTTAAATACACAGTGAATTTCTGGACCTTTGTCTTTTCCTGAAAATATTTCAAGCCTGCATCAACAAAGTACTGCAGGTGATTCCCTGCTAGGTTTTCCCACCTGCCGCCTTCTTTGATGATCTGATTTTTAAACCTGGTGATTTGAAACTACCAACCCCTACTGTAAACTAAGCTTATTAAGCTCTTCCCTTTCTACACTGCTTTTGATATCCTGAATTATTTGTTTTCCTTTTCTTGTGCATATTTTTAAGAAGTGCATTTTGTCTCTCATTGTCTGTTCTACTGATTTACTTGCTCTGAATTCATTATCTAGGTAGCTGTTGGATAAAGCAGTATATTTTTTTACACTCTAGCAAGCACTTTTTTTACCTCAACATGTCAGTGGATTTTTCATCTAGTGCACAGGGAAGTAGCCTGGTCTGTTTAGACTGGGAAAACACTTGAAATTTCTGAATATAGCTTTACTGGCCAGAGTTTTTTTTAATCAGCTTACCTGGTTTTTAATGCCTTTATAAGTTCTGTATACCTGACTGGCTGTTGTCTAATTTATATAAAGCTATGTACATTTATTGAATAATCATACTTTTATAAGCTGTTTAAAGTACAAGGTTGTATCTGCACCCTTAAGTTTGTTTGTGGTAGCATTTCGTATCTTTCAAGTTTGGTTGTGGTAGCATTTCACTCCAGACACACCTTTACTGTACTTTTACAATAGGAGGACTGGGAATATTCACCTAGTGGCAACTAGGTGTTTACCTAGTCTATCTGAGCTGGAAAGTACACAAAAGGGCTCCAAGTCTTTTTTTGTAATTTGCTTAAACACTGTGACTGTACTTTAGCAGTTTCAAAAAAAACTGTACTGTCTGCTGCTACTTTAAGTAGTTAACTGCACTGTATTACATTGTATCTGTTAGTTATAGGGCTGTTGTAGGTAGTCTGTGTGGTCCTGTTACACCTGGGCTCCAAATCACCTATTCTACATTAAGAATGTGTTTTTCTGCACCCTTGTGGCAGAAGTGTGCTGCTCTAACCGGTCTGACTTGGTGACTGCCATGGAAGGCTTATTGTGTCCTTTCCTGATTGCTAGTTAGCTTAAAACTGGTTTCTGCTTTGCTTGCATTTAAGCCTTGAGTTTGCACAGGCCTTGGCATACATATTCAGAGCTGCTCGTCATTTGGTGACTTTGCTAGTGATTCCTGAGAATCTGCTTTCACCTGGAGCAATCCAGTACTGAAAGTATTTTTTGCACTTCTCTTATATACTGTGACTGTGCTTTAGCAGTTTTCTTAAGCTATTTGATTTTATTTTTGCACTTTACAGCAAAAAAAATTGTGCTGTCTACTGTTGCTTTAAGTAGTTAATTGCACTGAATTACATTGTATATTTTAGTTGCAGGGCCTGTTGCAGGTAGTTGGTGTGATCTTGTTACACTTGGGCTCCAAACCCGCTGTTCTACATTAAAAAGAAGTTTTTCTGCACCCTTCTGGCAGAAGTGTGCTGATCTAACCTGTCTGAGTTAGGGATTGCTGGTGGAATACTTACTGTGTGCTTTCCTGATTGGTAGTTAGCTTAAAACATAATTCACTTTGCACATAAATTAAGCCTCTCGTTTGTGCAGTGCTGCTCTTTGAGCAACTGTGGCTAACAGTGCCCTGTATAGATGTAAAAGTCTAGAAGTTCAGTTCTTCACTAAACAGCTGTCAGTGAAACCCATCCAAGTTTTTCTGCTGCTCTAAGAGCAACTCAGTTGAGCACTGAACATTGTTGCCTTATTGTTCAGCCTTAGCCTACACAAAGTATAGGTCCCTCTTGTAATCTTGATGCTACCAGCACAGCCCTGTCAACTTCCCTTCCCCAGGCTGGATAAGTAGCAGGTTACAGTTAGCTGCCTGTTAGGTGCCAGGATCTGTCAAGTCATTCAAGCACTCAAGTCACTCAAAAGCAAGTACCAGTATGACTCTGTCATAATCCATGTGGGAGTGAATGATTTGAAATGTACTTGACTGGACTATATGCAGATAAATATGACTGATCTATCAGATTACGTGTCATAGGCAGGTATAAGCCTAGCCTTAAGCAGCATTCTACTTTCTCCAAGGATGATGCCACAATACAAACAAAAAATGATTGACTAACAATTGGCTTAGCTTCTGGTGTCAGTCCAAAGGGATCTAATATCTGTCAGCCTGGGAAGTCATGGTTGACAGGCCAAGCTGCTTTGCCAGAGATGGTCTGCACCTGTCTCCTCTAGGCGTTCAGATACTGGCAAAGGCATTAGCCACCACTATTGTGCCTTTTTTAGCAGTCTCAAAACTCGCCAATGTCCCAACATAACAAAACCCTCTCTAGATAAACTCAAGGTACTGCTGCTTAATATCAGGAGTCTAAACAAGAAATTGCACTCCCTGGAAGCATTCCTCACTTTGGAAGATGCTGACATCTGTTCAGTCACCGAGACATGATTCAAGGGGGGGGGCATCTAGGTTATGCAGGGCTAAAATGCCTTCCATACGTTTAGACCACAATCTGAGCATGAAAGGAGGAGGTGTATCCATCTTCATTAATTCATTACATCAGAGTGATGCCTCCAGGGGCATTTGCAGTTGGGTCTATATTAGAACACCGAAAACACCAAATGTCAAACGGCTTAAAACTCGAAAATGCCATTCATCGAGACGTTTTTTGTGAGCTCGTGGTACAGTGAAGATCGGAAAATTAGCCCCTTCCTCACTGTAGTGCAATCTCGGACTTGGTATATATAATTAGCGGGAGGGTGAAGCAGCCTCCCCAAAGCGATTTCGATGAACGGCATTTTTGGGTTTTAAGCCGTTCGACATTTGGTCTTTTTGGTGTTCTAATATAGACCCTCTGCAGTTAACTCCTACTGACGCCTCCAGGCATCAAATATTGCTTATTTATATTTGCATCAATAATTCTAAAACCATGTTTATGTACAAGGTTTTAAAAGATTTCATCTTACAGCTTACATGATGGCAAACTTAAATGCATTAATATTTGACCTCTGTCTAGCGCAGGTAAAGAGATATTAACTGTTGTTTTTTATGATATTAACTTACACAGAGATACAATTTGCACATTTTTTCTAAATACCTCAACAACCAAGTAACACAGACAGAACTCCTTAGCCTCATATGAAAGCTCTCAGCTAGATGAATAAAATGCTGCTAACTGTGTGCGTAACTTGAGTGGTTGCTAAGATATTTTAAGTTATTTACAAAATATTGCAAAATTAATAGTTACTTTGCTTACTGTGACTTATAAAATTCATTTTAAGACCTAGAACCTAAATAATAGTAACATTATAAAACAGTTTGTGCTGAAGGGTTTGCCATTTAAACTTCTTTCATAAGCCCTATGGTCCCAGAGATATAAACATTTGTTTGAAATGTAGGACATAATTTGATTCTGTCAAAGGCTTACGCTCCTCCCATTGGAAGTTACAGTGCAAACTTCCTGATCTCCACTGGAGTGAATGAGTTAAGGATAAGTACACATCAAGACTGGTGAAAACAGTACGTCTCTCTTGAGCTACTCCATGTCCAATTAACTATAGGCAAAGCTCCCTACCACATCATAGCTAGCTATAGATCCCGCACCAAGAAACAGGAAAGTATACTGCATACCCAGACTTACTGGAGTCACTTGCCATACAGCCCAACACCTTACTCATGGGTGATTTTAATTATCCTACTATTGACTAGGAAACACGCATGACCACAAACATGCTGGCTCAGAGGTTCATGGACTTTGTCAATGCAAATGCTCTGGAACTAGTCAGCACACCCACAAGAGGCTCAAATGTCCTGGACATAGTACTCACTAGCATGGGAGAGCATTGCACCCCCTCCTGTGTGATGACCTCCCTGGTAAGATCGGACCATAAATCAGTCTCATTCAATGTAATTATAAGACCAGATACCCCATCAAGCTCAAAAACCCTTAAGAATTTTTCAAAGATGAATTACCTCCTACTAAGTGATGGTATAAAAAGTGCCAAAGCCCTCTCAAATGCAGATAACATGGATTCCTATACAGTGGTGTTCACCAATACCCTGTATAACTGCTTAAGCAGTTGTATAGAAATCGGCTGTACCTGACCAGATTAAAACCGGGTCTTGTTGGACAAAACAAGCCATCCTGATGGACCCCTAGTATAAACAGGCTATACAACAAGAGAAAGAAACTAGTGTCCAAGAACAAGAGTGCACTGGCTCAGCAGAGGAAGAAATCCCTCTCTAGCTTCACAAACAAATTAGACATCTTGTCAAGTCCTCCAAAGCCAATTATAAAGCAAAATTAGCCTCCCTAACTAAGGATAATCACAAGGAATGCTTTAACTACTCCCAAAATCTAAAAGGAAATAACCAGCTGTGCACTAATCTGGCTGTGGATGGCACCATCCACACTCCACCAGACATAATAGCCAACCTGCTAGTTGACAGATTTGGAGCAAACTTCACCCCCTGTTCCCTCCAGTTATCCCCAAAGTATACCAGCAACCATTGCTCAGCATATTATCTCAAGAGAGCAGGTCATCTTGGCACTCTCCAAGGCCAAAAACAAAGCATCAATGGGATCAGACAACATCCCAGGTTGCCTTTTAAACAACTTAAAAGATGACCTAGCAAATCTACTTGGATCCTTCTTTAACCACAGCCTGCAAACTGGCTATGTTCTGCACAAAATGGAAGACAGCAACTGTAATCACTCTGCACAAAGGGGGGCCATCAACTGACTCTGGGAATTATAGGCCCATAAGCAAGGCCATGGAAAGAGTCGTTATGGACCTTATTACCAAGGACATAGGTAATCTAAAAATTCTTGATTCAACCCAGTCCGGATTCGTTAAAGGTGGATCATGCCCATTAAACATGGTTGACTTCTGAGAGAAAGTCATCAAGGCCCTAGACGAGGGAAGACAGTGCATACTGCCTATCTTGACCTAGCCAAATCATTTGACACAATCCCCACTCAGATATTATAGAGAAATTCTCCCAATTGGAAATTAACCCCTTCATTACCAGATAGGTAGCCAAATGGTTCACTGACAGAACACATACTTTCAAAGTGGGTGACTTCACCTCTAGCAAAAGACCAGTCACCAGTGGCGTACCACAGTGTTCTGTGCTGGACCCCTTACTGTTCAGAATTTATTTCTTAGAGGTTCAGACAAACTTGGATGGGTAGTGGCTGACCAAGTTTGCTGGTGATTACAAATTGGGAGCAATCACTGAGTCTCCAAACAATGTTAATATACTGCAGACAGGGTTAAAGCAGACAAATGATTAGTGCCAAAGCCATGGATTAAAGTTAACCACAAAAAATGTATTCTTATTCCTTTTGGGAAAGCTGACATCCCTGCTAATTACATTATAGACAGCAGCCCCCTAGTGGTATGTGATCTGGGTACTCAGGTTAGTAGCAATCTGAACTTTGAGCACCGCGTATCTACAGCAATAAGGAAATCCTTCTATGTGGCACATCTTATAAGTAAAGGCATTGCATCTAGATCTAAGGATGTTATAATTCCATTATACTCAGCCCTCATTGGACCAATAACTGAGTACAATGTTCTGCTGTGGATGTACCTCACCAGACACCTGCTACAACTGGAGAGACCACAAAGGTTTCTCACTAAGAAATTACAGGGTACACAAAACAAGTCTTACACAGAAAGACTGAAAGCCCTGTCACTGTATTCTGTCTCCTACAGGGTGCTAAGGGGTAACCTGTGCCTGGCTTACAAGGCAGTCTCTAACCTGGCCTTGATGGAGATGTTACACATTCATAAATCAAGCTGCACAAGGGTCACTTGCTCCAGGGATCTTAACCTAGCCTCTGACATCAACAGGTTGTGCTGGAGTGGTAAATACATCTCCCAGAGACTGCCACTGATCTGGAAAAAGCTTTCAACTCACGTGAAACAGAACCCCTCCTTGACCCTCTTCAAACACAACTTAGATCAATGGATGGGTGACCACAAATTCACTCCTGGGGTGGCGCCTATGTCCCTCCTGGACAGAGGAAGTCGGTATTAACTACCATACACCTAACCATCGACAAATGGGGCAACTCTGGATAAATATGGCTAAGCTTGTAAGGGTTCTAGGACTGTTAACCTAGCAACCCTCTACGAACCTATAAATCTATGAACATGAGAACTATACATTTGCAAGATATGGCTAAAAAGACTGGAAGCTTCTGGATTCTGTAAAACTGGAGGGAAAATTCTAAAACATAACTCCCACTTTGTCATTGCTGTTTAGTTATTTTTCTTAGCAATGTGTATATAATAATTTCTTGAAGTAAATTGCATGTTACAATGTAAAGTAGTTTTACAAAGTATGCAGATGCTGCCTACATTTAAGGTAGTGGGAGTCTTATCAGTGACTGCTGCTTTTGCTAGTGATGTTGCAATAAGAAAGCACTTCTTCTTGACTGTAATGCATGTGGGCTTTATAATGTGACAAGACAAAGGCTACTTATAAGCAGTGTAATGTGATCTTGAGCTGCTGTGAATTAAATTATGGTGGTTTCCCCTGATGTTATACAGATGGAGGTGCAGACTAATGTTCTTGGTTTGTGCTGCAGATAAGGAGAAGCAAATTTTCTTTCCTTCTTTCATTTTCTGAGCAAACATACTTGAAATGGGAAAAGCACAGTTGTGTACACTTACCATAAATGTAGATGTTCGAGTGTATTCACTGTTGCAGTCATTACATTTGGGTAATCTGCTGGCAGGTTGCCCTCAGTCGGCCTGAATAACAAAGTCTTGGGTCCTGCATAGGTTGCTGTCTCCTCTTCCATGATGTCAGGTCGTCAGGGGTATAAAACATGCAGCCAACGCCATTTTAATCAGTTTTTCTTGCCCCAGATGTCAGGTGCCCCCCAAATGGGGAGCAAAAATCTATATATATATCACTATAAATATATAAATGCACTTTAGAAAACATAAAAGTTTGCCTTCAACTAAAAGCAAATACACCACAAAGGCTTTTGAGTATAGTGAAGGAAAGAAAAGGTATAGAAAGGGGACTGGCAGGTGGGTAATCTGGACTGCAACAGTGAATACACTCGAACATCTACATTTATGGTAAGTGTACACAACTGTACTATGTTCTTTGTGTTTCACTGTTGCAGTCATTACATCTGGGTAGAATCCCAAAGCTATGGATGGGAGGATGGAACTAAACAGCATTAGAAGCAGCTATAAGGCCCTGCAGGACTGCAGTGGCAAAGCCTGCCCTGGATTTAGAGAAGAGAGGTAAAGATAATGCTTTGTGAAAGTATGAACAGAGCTCCAAGTAGCAGCTTCTAGAATGTCTTTGGTTGGGACCCTTCTGAAAAAAGATGCTGTAGTAGAGGCAGCCCTGGTGGAATGGGATCTGATCCCCTTGGGCACAGGTTTACCATGGTGCAAGTAGCAGAAACGAATGCAGTGGCTTATCCATTTAGAAATAGTCTGCTTTGATATAGCCTTCCCCTCTGATCCTGCAGCAAATGCTACCAGTAGTTGCTCAGACTTTCGTAGAGATTTTGTCCTGTTTAAGTAGAATCTTAGTTGTCTGTGTACATCCAATGATTCTGGTTAAGAGCCATGCTGGATAACACCTTAGGCATAAAAGAAGGATTGGTCCTGAGGGCCACCCTGTCTGGGTAAAATATAATGAAAGGCTCCACTGCCATGACAGCCTGTAGTTCTGAAACCCTTCTTGCTGAAGTGACTGCCAAAAGAAAAGCTCTCTTCCATGATAGAAATTTTATATCCGCAGTTGCTGCTGGTTCAAAAGGAGGCAGGGTGAGTGTTTCCAGCACAAAACTGAGGTCCCATGCAGGAGTTGGTGGTCTCTTGGGTGGCCTTTATTTTTGGCCCCTCTGAGATAATGTTTAAGCAGTGGATGAGAAAAGAGGGGAGGCTCTGTGTTGTAATGAGCCAAGATGGCAGAGGCATGGATTTTAATTGAAGAAAAAGATAGGCCCTTGTCAAGCATCTCAGTTAAGTATTGTAAAATCTGAGGAATATTGGGCTTTGCTATGTCTATTCCTTGTGCTTGGTTCCAAGCACAGAATCTCTTCCATTTATCAGCATAAGATTTTCTAGTACTAGGCTTTCTGGCTTCCAAAATGACATCCATCACAGGTTTATTGAGAGATGTGGTTTGAATAATTAGTTGATCAGCCATGCTGCAAGATTCAGAGTTTGGAGCCAAGTATGCAGAATTTGAAAGTTCTGCGGAGACAGTAGATGAGGTGTTTGAGGCAAGTACCATGGAGGAAGGAGTGACATATTCCTTAGAAGCATGTACCAGTGCTGGCGAGGCCAGTCTGGAGCAATTAGGATAATTTTTGGTTTTTCATGTCTGACTTTTAGTAAGACCTTGGAGAGTAGAGGCAGAGGGGGAAAGGCATAGACTGATAGGTTTTTCCAGCTGAAGGATAGAGCATCCACTTTCCATGCTTTTTTGTGATGGGTTCTTGTGCAGAATTTGTCCAACTGATAGTTTTGGGGAGAGGCAAATAGATCTATGTCTGGGCTCCCCCATTTCTGTGTTAACATGCTGAAGATTTGTGGATCCAGTTTCCATTCGTGCGGGTCCATAAGATTTCTGCTTAGGTCGTCTGCCAGGGTATTTTGCTTTCCTGGCAGGAATTGTGCTTGAAGATGTATTTGGTAAGTCAAGGCTGTGCTCCACAAGGCCATGGCTAGTCTGCAAAGGGGGTAGGAATGTGTACCCCCTGCTTGTTTATGTACCACATAACTGTGGTGTTGTCCGTCTTTATCAGTAGTTGTCCTTGATGAAGTAAGTCCTTGAAGGCTGTCAGAGCATTCTGGACAGCTAGCATTTCTTTCTGGTTAATATGCAGATGCATTTGCTTTGGGCTCCATTTGCCCTGAATGCATCTCCCTGCTAGGTGGGCCCCCCAAGTATAGTCTGATGCATCTGTAGTTAGGGTTTGGGTGGCAGGGGGTAGAGTGAATGACAGTCCCTTGTTTTGGTGACATGTCTCTGCCCACCAAAGAAACTCCTGTTGCAGGCAGCGAATGAGAGGAATCATTGTTTCCATGCTGTGACAATGTTGACTCCATAAACTTTTTAGGTACCATTGAAGTTTCCTCATATGCAGTCTCGCATATGGAATTAGTAAAATGCAGGATGCCATGAATCCCAAAGCCTGCAGAATTTCTCTTGCAGATAACTGGGTTTTTGTTGCCATTTGTTTGAAGTATGTTGTCAGTTGCCTTTGTTTGTCTGGCGTGAGGTAAGCCATCTAGGCAATTGTATTCAAGCTTGCGCCCAGAAATGTAATTATTTGAGAGGGTAACAGTTGTGATTTCTTTTCGTTTATGGTGTACCCTAGGCATGCTAGAAGCCTTTTTACAAATGCCAGATGTTGAAGAAGAGTGTCCTTGTCCTCTGCTTGAATGAGACAATCGTCCAGATAAGGATAAATTTGAATGTTTCTTTGTCTGCAGAATGCAATTACTGGTGCCAGGCACTGTAAAGACCCTGGGCGCAGTAGATAAGCCAAAGGGCAGTGCAGAGAATTGGTAATGCAAAAAACCTACTTTGAAGCGGAGGTGTCTTCTGCATGATTCCCTTATTGGGATATGCAGGTATGGCTCAAGTCGAGTTACTAACCAAGCATTCTTGCCTAGCATAGGCAGTAGCTGTTGTAAAGTCAGCATTTTGAATTTTGGAATGTCCAGATACGTGTTTAGAATCAATAAGTCCAGTACTGGACACCATGAATGGTCTTTTCTGGGTACCAGGAAAAGTCTTGAATAAAATCCTTGTCCTTTTTCCTTTTCTGGTACTGGTTGAATAGCCCCCATATCCATGAGGGACATGACTATTTCTGGGCCTCTGCCCACTGGTTTTGTGGCAGATCCGGCCACCCATTTGGAACTGGCAAAGTATGGAAATGAAATCTGTACCCCTGGGATACTATGTTTAAAACCCACTTGTCCTGGGTAATTAACTGCCAATTTTGAGCATGAAGTGCTAGTTTTTCCCCCAAGGGGGTTGCCAAAAGATAAGTGCTTGGAGATGGTAGAGGAAAGTCATTGAGAATGCTTACTGCAGGGTTGTCCTTTGTTTCCTCCAGATTTGGAGGTGGAGGCACCCCATTGCTTTGACCTGTAAGAACCCTGTCATTGATATCTGGAGCCTTTTGAGTGCCTGGGGTTTGCCCTGAGTGGCTCTGTTGGACACAGGAAAGGACCAATTTTTAGTAGGTCAATGTCTACTGAACCTGGGTGGCTGCTCTTGCAAGACTTCTTTTACAGTTTGCATAGATTTAGCTTTGTCTTCCATTTTCTTTAAAACCTCTTCTGCCTTATTACCAAACAGAGTATCATGCTGCAAAGGGGCATCAAACAATTTAGCTTTAACATGATCAGGCAGATTTTGCTCCTTGAGCCAGGCATGCCTTCTACTCACAGATCCAGTAACTGCAGCCCTACAAGAGGCCTCCAAGGAATCAAAACCACATTGCAAAGTATGCTTTCCAACCTGTTCTGCTGAATGCAATAAATCCTGTAACTCTATTTTCCACACAATCAGAAATCAACATAATTTTCTGTTTAAGTAAGCCCATAACATTCTGTTGATATTTAAGCATATGAAACTGACAGTTTAAAGCCCTGATTGCCAAGGCTGCAGATGCATAAACCTTCATACCTCATCTATCCAGCGCCCTGGAATCTCTATCAGAAGGGGTAAGATTTTTGGCTGTAGAAGCCTTAACACCCTTGGGACCCTGAGAAATAGTCTCAGGATCAGCAGCAGGATTTCTGAAAAGAAATGTGTGGGAGTCAGGAACCCTGTAATATCTTTCTGGCTTACTAGAAGCCGGAGACAGGGAATTAGGAGCCATGTTGATTCCGAAAACACATCATCAACAATGTCTAATACAGGAGGTATTGCCAAAGGCCTATGCTGAGGAAGAAGAAGGAAATCCCTAAGCCTCTTTTTTGATTCAGAGAAGTCCTGACTCTCCCAGTGAAAATGTTCCCCTAAAGTATGCAAAGTCTCTGCAAAAGAGTAATCCTCAGGAGGAGATGCAAATGGGATGGATTCCTCTGCATCAGAATCCTCATAGGGTGGAATAGAAAATTCCTGATCAGAAGAGGAATCAGAAGAAATGGAAACCTAATCTGAAGATTCATAATCAGTGCCTTGCCTAGGCCTCTTAGCGGGGGTTGGGAACCCCTGATCAAGGTAATTAAATCCTCAGCCATTTTGATCATCTGTTTTTTAGGCATAGGGACCTGAGCACATGGCTCATGCGATGGTTTTTTAGACATAGAAGTTGTTTTTGACCTTGTTTTTGTTGCTGGCGTCAGTTTAATATAAAAATGTTGAGGCCTGAAAACACCCTCAGAAGCCGGTGCCTGCTCAGCGGCTCCAGACTCATCCAAGGGAGAGACATCCGCGGGTTCAATACTCTGAGAATCCTGCGGCATACCGGACTCTGAATGGGTCTCAGTAGAGGCCTGCGACTCAAAAGTAGCGGGTATCAGGGGCTGTGAAAGCACCTCACTAAGTACCGGTGACCGGCTTAGGAGAAGCTTCGTCATCGCTTTTGGACCACGGCAGTCTGTCTCTTTCCTTGCGTTTTTTGTGAACTCTGGTAGTCGGATTGCTAACCGACAACATTTCAGGGTAGTTAGATCTTGAACCAAAATATTTAGAAGCAAAAATATACCAATGCTTAATAGTGCGTTGGTTAAATTTAGCACAAAACCGACAGCAAGGCACATTGTGATCAGGGCCTAGACATTAGTTGAAACGGAGATGAGATGTCCCAACTGCATATAAAATTAGCCTATCAAACATTGGTGTGCATGAAAGCTACAAACATACATTCAAAAACTGTCATGTTGCATACACAAAAATAATAGCTTCTTATCAGAATGACTGGCTTATCAATTACATAAAAGAAAGCAAATGACATTGTAGGTATGGACAAGAAGAAGAGTACCAAATTACATTAAAAAGCAGAGGGTGCAAACAACAGTGTTACAGGAGACATGCTTGGATTGAAATGAGCATGTGAATTTGGAAAAGAAAGGATTTCAGTATGGATATTCAGTAGACTATCAGGAACAAAGAAAAAGGGAGGTAACAATATTAATTGCAAGAGGTGCTCCAACTGTGTTAGAAGGGAAGAAGGATAATAAAGATAGATTTGGGGTAATAAGGGGTACCACATAGATATGCAATTATATTCTACCTAAAACTATTACAAAACTTAAGAGAATTATGGGAAAGGTAAGTAGCTTCCAGAAAAGCTTATTCATGGGTGGGAACCGGAACCTGATATGCAACAGTGAAGATGTATCAGGAGACCTAGAAAGAAAAATATAAAGAAAGATTTTAGATTTGTGAAGAAATATGAGAATATTTGAAATGGCAGATTTGAACTATTAGCAGGAACCCAGACAAAATCTGCACATTATTTCGCAATCTACAATAACTGGGTTAGACTGGAAAGAAATTATATTTCACAGGAATGTAGATATTTAACTGAATGCTTTGAAATACATCCAATAACTATTTCAAATCATACATCAATACAGAGTAAGATAGAGATGCAGGGTAATCAAGTTAAAATAAGACATTGGTGCTTTCCTACTTACTTATTAAAAAGACAGTAATTTAAGGAATAAGTAGTGAAAATGAGTCAAGAGTTATTGGGGAAGATATACATTTCTTCAGAAGGGACAGCTGGAAAATTAAAGTTATGTACTCACTATAACTACGCACCTGTGTTGTCCATTTTCATTCTTCCTGAACTGATGCTTCTCAGATGCAGCTCGGCCGCATTCACAAGGCTCTTGGATCCAACTCTAGAGCTCCTCCCTTTACCCATAATACCCGGGTCACCCTGCAATACCTCAGATTGAGTTTGCTGCCCGATAACCAATAAAAGGAACTAACCTCAGGTTAAGACAAAAGGAAGGCTAATGGAAAGGACTGGGGTTCAAATCTGGAACAGAGGTTCCGCAAAAACCATAACGTCACTCCAGAAATTCAAGGAAAGGGAGAAGGAGGGTGGAAAGTTGAGGAAGAATAATAACGGACAACAGAGATGCAAAGTTATGGTGAGTACATGAAGTACAGTTGTGTAAGATCTTAACCATAATGGTAGATGTCCTTCTCTTCACTGCTACAGTATTCATTACAATAGGGATCCCCTGCCAAGGGCACCCCAACGTCTGGCCAGTATACCAAAGCTTTTAGGTTGCTTTAAGGTACGCCATACATCATACGTATGCTCCCCAAGTATAGTGTAGAGCATAAAGGTGATGTCCAGATGTGTAATCCTCAGGACTGAGAGCCCCAGTAGGAATGCCAGTAAAAGGAGTAGAGAGGTAACCAGTACATTCAGAAGAGAAAAGGACCAGGGGGAGGCGAGAGAGAGTGAATACTGCAACAGTGAAGAGAAGGCCATCTACTTTTATGATAAGATCATACACAACTGTACTATACCCTTCCATTTCACTGTTGTAGTATTCATTACAATATGAAGAGTGCCAAAGCTCAGGAAGAAGAGAGTGGGGGAGGAGGAAGAATCAGCAGAGCTCTCTAGGAACTGAAAAAGAATGATCCTAGCATAACCAGCTCTAGCTCTAGAAATCCATCCAACTTATAGTGCTTGGTAAACTTATGCACAGAAGTCCAGGTAGCTGCCTCAGGAACATAGTTAGTATCCAAACACTTGAAAAAAGCACCAGAAGAAGCCACAGCTCTAGTAGAATGAGCCTTAACAGAAGAAAGAAGGCTCTTACCATGAAAAGAATAACAAAAAGAAATGGATTTAAAAATCCAAGAAGATATAGATGGCTTGGATAAAGCCAATCCTGATGATCTCATATGAAAGGAAACAGACTTGATCAGATTTACGAAAAGTCTTAGTCTTATCCAAATAAAATCTGAGTGGTCTGTGCACATCCAATGTGTGCAGCAATCTTCTCACTGGCAGACTGCGGAGAAGGGAAAAAAGTGGGCAAATGAATAGACTAATTAAGAGACAACTCATTCACCACTTTGGGCAAAAAACAAGGATTAGTACAAGGGCACACCCTGTACTTATGGAACACTAAAAAAGGAGGACAAGCCATAAGGGCTTGAGATAAGACACCTGTTGGCAGAAGTAAGAGCTAACAAAAGCATAGTCTTCCAATAACAATGCTGCAAGGAAGCTGAAGCTGCAGGCTCAAAACGAACCTGGGTCAATTTTTCCAAAACAAAATTAAAACCCCAGGGAGGAGGAACAGGCTTCCCGTGAGGCCTAATATGAAGGATGCCTTTAAGAAATTGTTTTGCTTCAAATCTAGAAGCTAAACGAGAAGATAAAGGCAGACAAGCAGAAACAGCTGATAAGTGGGTCTTAACAGAAGAATAAGCCAACCCAGCATTAAGCAATTCACACAGATAAGATAGAACCAAAGTAACATCCACATTAAGTGGATTCAGGTTCCAAGAAAGACAACAAACAGAAAACCTCTTCCATTTGGATTAGTAGGATTTCATAGTTGTGGGTTTCCCTGCCTCCTGCAGGACTCTAAGCATGTCCTTAGAAAAAAGGTGTCTGTATGGAATCAAAATCCTATCACCCACAGTGTCAGTTAAAGAGTGGATAAGTGGGGATGGATGAGTGATCCCTTGTCTTATGTGAGTAAGTCCACCTTGGGAGGTAACTTGTGATGATTGCCCTTAGCTAAATGTAGTAGAAGAAGAGGGAACCAAGGCTGTCTGGGCCAAAAGGTGATAAACAATAAAGGGAAGGACCTGCATAAAGAAACATCCCCTTCCAAGAAAAACAGAGAGCATCCACCTTCCAAACCAGAAGACCTGGGACTCTGGCACAAAAGATCCATTTAAGGAGTACCCCACGGATGTACAATATCCAGTAACACATCCCTGTGAAGCATCCATTCATGGAACTGAGTTAGAGGACCTGCTCATAGAGTCTGTCAGAATGTTCTGACCTGAGGAAAAGCAAACTGCCTGAAGTGTCACCTGATACTGGATAGCCAATTCCCACACTAGAAGTGTCAACCAGCAAAGAAGATAAGATCTCATTCCCCCTTGTTGTTGACACACCATATCACCGTGGTATTGTCTGTAAACACCTTGAGAGGTCCTGGGGAGAATAGAGGGTGAAAGCTTTGAACAGCCAGCAAAAGAGTTCTCATACCTTTGATGCTGATGTGGTCTCTGTCTGTTGTTGAGGCAACCAGACTCCCTGCTCCTTTAGAAAGCCAAAGGTTGTTCCCCCTCCCACATCTGAAGTCTTTGTGAACAGCTCCTGAGTGGGAAGAGGGAGTTGAAAAGGGAGCCCTAGACTGCGAGTTAACTGCTGAATCCACCTATGAAGTTCCAGCCTGAGACATGGAAGAAGAGGAACAAAGAACTCAAGGGGATGAGAATAATGAAGCCAAACTGACTTTAGAAACCAGTGAAGTTTTCTCAAGTGGAGCTTGGCACATGGGAGTATAGGAATCATGGAGGCCATAAACCCTACAGTTCACAGAAATTCCCTGGCTATTACTGAAGCCAGAGGAAGAAGGGATTGAAAGAAAGAAATGCGAGTTAGGACCTTGGGAGGTGGCAGGGATGCTAGCATTGGAATAGTCTGGATCCTGCACCCCAGAATGACACAATCCTGTGAAGGAGTCAGAAAGGATGTTTTGAAATTTATAGCGAACCCCAGGCTTTGCAGGAGGGGAAATGGCAAAGTGAAGATTTGGCAGTAAAATCTCTGAAAAGGTTGACTGAAACAGGAGGTCACCAAAGTAAGGAAAGATTTGAATCCCCCTTAGCCTGCAAAAAGCAATCATAGCAGAGAAGCATTTGATGAATACCCTTTTTTCAGTAGAAAGGCCAAAGGGCAAAGCAGAAAACTGAAAATGCCAGGAAGCAGCAGAGAAATATAAAAACGTCCGGAAAAGGGGATGAACAGGGATAAGAAGATAAGCATTCATGAAGTCCAGAGACCCTACAAAAGCCTGAGAAAGTAGCAGAGGGAACAAAGTCTGAAGGGACAACAGCCAATAGAAAAGGACCTTCAGAAAGATGTTTAAGTGAGACAGGTCCAGAATGGGTCTCCAAGTGCCCTCTTTCCTGGGAGCAAAAAACATTCTGGAGTAAAACCCCTTCCCCCTTTGAGAGACTGGAACTTTCTTAATAGTTCCCACCATCAAAAGATCCTGAAGCACCCCTGGAAAGAAGGCCAACTGTTCCCAAGGGTGCAGAGGAATGTCCATGAAAGGGGGAAGAGATTTCCATAACATGTAATACCCTACGCAGATAATGGACAGAACCCAGGAATACTGAGTAATATTTAACCAAACTGGAAGGGATAGGGAAAAGAGATAGAGGAATGTGACTGAGAAGAACAGGATAGTCAGACAGCACCTGGCTTGTCTGGAAAAGGTTTCTGTGTCACAGAAGTCTATGTAGCTTTAGCAGGAGGAGCCCTCTTACCCCCTTTTTACCCTTGGGAGGAGGGCAACAATGCTTATGAACAAAGGACGACTTATCAGGGTAATTTCTGTGAAATTTAGGCACAGGAGAAACAAAACCACATTTAAGATCCTGTAAAGCCTTACCCTTATCCTGAAGGGACTTAAAACAAATTAGCAGCAGCTGCAACAAGTAAATGTTTGTTATCCAGAGGAGCATCCATCAACTTAGCCTTAATATCATCAGGCAAAGGTTGAAGCTGAAATAAGGAGCATCTCCTCATCATAGAGCCAAAAGCAGCAGCTCTGGAAGAAGCATCTGCTACATCACAACTGCACTTAACAGAACAGCGAGCCACATGACAAGAGGTCCCCAGTTAAGGAGACAGCAGAATTCTTTCCTTCAGAATCAGGAAGTTCAGATATTACCTAACAGGCCTGAGAAAGAAAAGCCAAAAAAATATCTGAACATATGGGTAACACAATTAAGAGCCCGAAAAGCCATGGTTGCAGAGGTATAAACCTTCTTACCTAGCCTTTCCATAGTTCCGCTGTCTTTATCAGAAAGAAGCAGCTTTGTAGAAGGCAGTAACTGACATGGCTTGTCAGATGCCACAGACACCACAGAGGAGTCAGCTGAAGGACATCTATATAGGAATTTGCAATCCTCAGGCAACCTATAAAACTTATCAGTTTTTTTGGGGGGGGCAGGGGACTGGCAGTCTGGAGCCTGAGACCCCGTAAAAAAGGCATCCAACAAATCAGCCAAAACAGGAGGGACAGCAGAAGGTCTGAGAGAATCCATTTGCAGAAGTTCACAATACCTCTTCTGCACATCAGAAACCTGGGCACAATCCCATTCAAAAAATTCGATCATCCTGGAAATTCTCTCTCCAAAAGAAAATTCCTGAAAGGGAGTGTAAGGATTAGTGGACTCCTCCTCCTCCTAAGAACCATAATCCAAAAGAGAAGGAATTTGGGAGGAATAAGCAAGGGATTTCTTCATCTGAATCCACCTCTTCCTCAGGGGAATCCTGTCCCCTATGCCTTTTAAGAGGAGTACAGAACCAGGGTGGAGCAGGAACAGAAACTCCTTGAGGAGGTTTCAAAGCCAATACAGCAGAAAACAAACCCTGAGTGAAATTTAGAAGTTATGTTCTTACCATAACGTTCCATGTTAGTTGTCTTCTTCTCGCCTTCTTTCTTGCTGGATGGGTTCGGAGCCGACCTCGGCTCCGACTCGGCCACTCTAAAAGCTCGAGAGTTGGTTCCACCGGCTCGAGGCTCCCCTTATATCCCACAATGCTAGGCGTGAATTACCTCAGATCTCGTTTGTGAGCTAGGCCCAGCTAATAATACAACCAGAAAAAAACTGGGAAAAGATAGACCACCTCTATAAACAAAGGGGAAGAGGAAAGGTGACCTAAAGCCTGATCTAGGAAATATGCACAGCAGAGCATATACCTATAGCAAAGAGGTGGTAGAAAGAGAGGTCACAATCAAACTCCTCTAGGTCTGTCCAGGCCAGGGGGAAGGAGGGTGGGACGCAAGAAAGAAGGTGAGAAGAAGACAACTAACATGGAACGTTATGGTAAGAACATAACTTCTAAATGTTAAGTTGTCTATCTCGCCTTCATTCTTGCTGGATGGGACCGCGTCCCTAGCACCTTGTCCTGGGTGGCCTAACGGAACAGACTCTTGAGAACAGTGGTACCAAAGTTAGCTCTATGCCTAGAAGCTAAATCCAACTTATAATGTGAAATGAAAGTGTGAGGAGTAGCCCAAGTAGCCGCTGCACAAATGGTGTCAATAGGCAGTCTGTCTTGGAAGGCTATAGAAGTAGCCAAAGCTCTGGTGGAATGGGCTTTAGGTTTGTTAGGCAGCTTTTGGTGTCTAATTTCATAAACAATGGAAATTAGAGATGTTAGCCATCTAGATAGTGATACCTTGGAAACAGAAAGTCCCTTTCTGCCTTCTGCATAAGAGACAAACAGCTGGTCAGATTTTCTGAATTGTTTGGTTCTATCCAAATAGTACCTTAACTGACGATGAACATCTAGCCAATGCAATTTTTGTTCAGACCTATTAGAATATTCTGGAAAAACACAGGGAGGTCAATGCTTTGATTTAGGTTAGACTTGAGGCTATTTTAGGTAAAAAGGACAGGTTGGTTCGTAAGGATACCCTGTCCTTATGGAACAACAGATAAAGAGGTCGACAGCTGAGTGCATGAAGTTCTGAAACTCTTCTAGCTGAAGTAATAGCTACCAGAAAGAGAGTCTTCCATGATAGCAATTTTAATGAACAGGAAGCTGCAGGTTCGAAAGGGGGAAGAATCAAAGAACTGAGCACTAAATTAAGGTCCCAAGGAGGAGGAGGATTTCTTATAGGAGGTCTGAGAAGAAAAACTCCCTTCAAAAAGGCTTTGCAAAGCTTGTGGGACATGATGGCAGACTCTGAAATGCCTACATGAAAGTTAGATATAGCTGACAATTGAACTTTGAGAGTAGAAGGAGATGAACCTGCATGAAAGAGTTTAGCTAGAAAATCAAGAACCATATGGATGGGAGCAGTGAAAGGATCTAAATCCTTTCCTTGAGCCCAATAGGCAAAACGTTTCCACTTACTAAGATAAATTTTCCGAGTGGAAGATTTATGTGAAGCTATTAAAATATCTCGAACAGTGTGAGATATTTGAGGAAGCCTGGCTAGGGTAGGAACTGGAGGAACCAAGCAGTGAGGTTCAGAGAGGGGAGGGAGCGATGTAACTGACCCGACTGATGGATCAAAAGATCTGGAACTAGGTCCAGATGCCAAGGTTGCTCCAACAGAAAATGATGTAGAAAGGGGAACCAAACCTGTCGAGGCCAGTAAGGAGCAATGAGGATCAATGAGGCCTTCTGAGCGATAGCTTTCTGTATCACTTGAGAGATTAGTGGGAAGGGAGGAAATGCATACAGAAGTCCCCGGGGCCAAACTTGGACTAGAGCGTCTCTGCTGGGCTGGCCTGGTAACGGGAATAGGGTGAAATAATCTCTGCACTTGCTGTTTTGGGGAGTAGCAAAAAGGTCACAGCAAGGCTGACCCCACTTGAGAAAAATTTTTCTCAATAGAATCTTTCAGAGACCACTCGTGAGGCATGAGGATAGCCCTGCTCAACTTGTCCGCGATTTGATTGGACTTCCCGGGGATGTGCATTGCCATCAGAAAACGCTGAGAAGAAATCGCCCATTGCCACAGTCTGAGTGCTTCTCGACATAGGGGATAGGACCTGGTTCCGCCTTGTTTGTTGATATACCACACTACAGACATATTGTCCGTCTGGATTGCTATCGTTCCCAGGGGAAGAGAGTCTTGAAGGGCTTGCAACGCTAAAAGCACTGCTCTCATCTCTAGAACATTTATATGCAAGTGGCATTCGTCTGGTCGCCATATGCCCTGGACAGTTCTGTCCTGATAATGCCCCCCCCCCCCACCCGATCAGGGAGGTGTCCGTTGTCAGAGTAGCAACCGGAGAGGAAGGAACAAAGGGTCTTCCCAAGAAGAGCTGAGGGGAAGACATCCACCACAGAAGATGATTCTTGCATGTTTGCGTAATCATAATGGTGTGGGACATCGGAAGTTGCTGGTATGACCATTGTGTGAACAGCATCCATTGAAGGATTCTCATGTGGAATCTGGCTAATGGAAGCAGAGGTATGGCAGCCGCCATAATCCCCAATACTTTCAGAACTAACCTGGCTTTGACTCTGTTGCTGCTGAAGAGAAGCGAGACTAGTTTGCGTATGTCTGTTATTCTCTGATCTGTTAGTCTCGCAGACATGTTGACTGTGTCTAGATTTGCCTATGAAGGTAATAGCACGACAAGGCGACAAAACAGACTTTTCGCAATTTATTGAGATGCCTAACTTTTGACAAATGCGAAAGGTGTAGTCTCTGGCCATTAGAAGAAGATGCTTGGTGGGAGCTGTGAGGAGCCAGTCGTCCAAATATGGAAACACCTGGAATCCTTGGCGTCTCAGGTGAGAAGCTACCACTGCCATGCATTTGGTAAACACCCGGGGGCAGTGGTGAGTCCAAAGGGCAGGGCTCTGAATTGAAAATGACTGGTTCCCAGCCTGAAGCGGAGAAATCTTCTGGAGCGCCTGTGCATTTTTATATGATAGTACGCATCCTGAAGGTCTATAGAGCACATCCAGTTTTCCTTTCCCAATAGGGGAAGGATGGACTGTAGCGTGACCATCCGAAATCTTGTTTTCTTGACAGACTTGTTCAAGATACTGAGATCCAAAATTGGTCTCCAGTCCCCTGTTTTCTTTGGGACGTAAATGAACCTGGAGTAGATTCCGGGTCCTTGCTGGTCTGCTGGAAGTGGCTGAATTGCTCTTTTGCAAGCAGCTTTGAAATTTCCAAAGCTGCAAGATCCCTTTGAGCGGTGGAACATCTGGAAGGGATTTCTTTGATTGGTTTGGAATGCGAAAGGGAATGGAATAGCCTTCGGAAATGATGGACTGTACCCACTTGTCTTGAGTTAGGGATAGCCAGGCTTCTGGGTACAGTGACAATCTTCCCCCGACTGCCTCCGAAGGTGGACAGTCGGGCAACACCTCAGGGATGCTGAAAGGGCTTATCGGAAAAGGTTTCTCGATTGCCCTGGTTCTGCGGACCCCCTTTGCCCCTGGGGCGACGTCTACCATTATTGTTCCCTCCTCTGCCTCTGGAGGGGAACCGACTCTGTGAGTCAGGCAAATTCCCTTGAGATTGTTTATGAACCACATTTTTCCACTTTTCTGGCCTTTGGGGTAAGGTCTAGAAGGAGTAGAAAAACGGACTCCGACGGCAGACAAAGTCTTGCCATCCGTCTCGCACCTAGTCAAGGTTTCTTTCACCTGAGGACCAAAGAGAGATGATCCATCAAACGGGGAGTTAGTGAAAGACGTTTTAAAGGGGTCCGCAAAATTGCATAGTCGCATCCAGGCATGCCGGCGTAAGGCGACACCTGTCCCTGCGGCTCTACTCGCTCCATCAGCCGCATATGAAAGGAGACGCATGGAGGAGTTAGCTATAGAATTCAGGGTAGTCAGCTGGGCGTTCATCTTGTCCTGAAAACCTGCAGCTGTTGGATCCTTCAACATGTCACTCGCTTCCTTGATCAAGTCTCTCTGGAGACGAGTGAAATGGCATAGGTAGTTCAGCTTAACGCATAGCAAAGGTCGCTGACGAAAACATCCGCTTCCGCACCTGTCCATAGACCTAGATTCCTTGTTAGGGGGATGGACAGGCACTGAAGGATCAGCTAGTTCCTTCTTGGTGGCAGCAGCTACCACCATAGCATCCACCGTAACTCCTTTGGTCAGAAATTGTTTATCAGTTGGTGCTGTTATAAACTTAGAAGGTCTCCTGGGGTAGGGTCCACTGAGTCAGGAGCCGTCCATGCTTTGCTACCACCTGCATGAGGGGGTCAAAGGGGAGACACCCAGGAGGTGGAAGGGCGAGAGCCAACGCCTCAAGATACACAGATTCATCCTCCGAAGGGTTAAGGGCTGGCCAATTTCCCCTCTGCTTGAGGATCTCTAGAATGTCTGCAAAGGAGACATCTTCAGAAGGGGAACGGGGAGAACCCTCGAAATCCTCTAAATCTGTGTCAGAGGTGACAGACTCAGGTGAGTCTATGTGTTTCCTCTTACACTTTCTCTTCCTAGGGGGCTCCCCTGCCAAATCAGGAGAGGCCTCGGAAGAGGATGAAATCCCCACAGGGGATTCTTGAAGAGTTGGCTCTCTGCGGTCAGGGATGAGGGAGAGAGTAGACTTAACCTGAGGCACCGAAGAGGGAGGGGCGGACGGAGCAGACTGTGGAGTTGAACAAGGTTGCAACACACTCCGCATGACCTCGAACGCACCCCTGTCAGGCAGAGCCAAAGGTCCCCGCTCCGAGAAGCTGAGAACCTCCCTCGGCACTGACAGAGATGGCTCCGAAGCCGATGTCGGAGCCGAACTCACCAGCGCCGAAGCACCGAGAGGGAGTGGGGGGTCGGACAAGGGTCCGATGCCACTCACCCCCTCGGAGCCGACGAGGGAAGTCCGGCGCCGAGATTCTTCAAAGGAAGAAATCGGAGCTGACGACGGAACCGAAGACAAATGTATCGGCTCCGACGCTACCACAGTCTCGGTTCCGAGACGCCCTGGCTCCGAGCTCAAAGGAGTCGGAGGAGGAATATTTAGAGGGACAGATTGAAGCATCGACTGATGAGTCGGGCTCTGAAGCATTTGGGCCAGTGCCTCGGACTTTAGAAGTCGACTCACTACCCTCTGAAGGTCATGATCCGAAAGCCTCGATGACCTAGAGGAGTGAGACCTATGGCTCCGTTCAGACAGCAAGGGAGACGCTGGAGCCGAATGAACGGAGCCAAGGGATGGTGACCTAGACCTCTTTCTCGATGTCGGCTCCGATGGTCTGATCGGAGCCAACCCAGGAATTTCCAATACCTCGGTTCCAGCCGGAGCTGAGGGAACCACAGAAGCTGTAGTCAAAGACTCATCGGCTCCAGCCGGAGCCGATGTAGCAGTAGGTTTCGAAGCCTTAGGCCTCGACTCTGAAGCTGGAGTCGAGGTCTTAGAAGCCTTGGAATGTTTTCCCGAGGTAGCAGTTAGGGAACCTTCAGGCTTAAGCAAACCCCTTAGAATGAGTTTGTTTTTTCTTTCCTGCAGGACTCTAGGGCTGAAGCCATGGCATACAGCACAAGAGTCCTGCAGGTGTAAAGGTCCCAGGCAGTACACACAAGAAGTGTGACCGTCTGTCAGAGATATTTTCTGACAGCACGAGTCACACTTCTTGAAGCCTGAGACCTTTGAATCCTTGGACATTTTCAAGGAACCGAAAGTGTAACCACCACACAAAAAACACACACAGACTGATTACACTATCAAAAATAAAATTTAAACTAAATTTAAACTAATAAATCTAGTTAGCTTGTAATACAATATAAATCCCTACAAAAACACAAACACACCACTATTAGGGATGGAAGGGCCCGAAGGCCTAAGGAAAGAACTTATCAGTTCTTGTGGGAAAGGGGCTGGATAAGGGTAGAAAGGATAAAAATCCACTACACTAAGGGTAAACAGAGAAAAAAAAAAAAACTAAGCTAAAAGGGGTTTAAAAGTTATTAGACTGATCTAATACAACTGACCTGAAGCCGGTAGAAAAACAACACCTCGATCGCTGTAGCAGCAAACGAGATCTGAGGTAATTCACGCCTAGCATTGTGGGATATAAGGGGAGCCTCGAGCCGGTGGAACCAACTCTCGAGCTTTTAGAGTGGCCGAGTCGGAGCCGAGGTCGGCTCCGAACCCATCCAGCAAGAATGAAGGTGAGATAGACAACTTAACATTCTGCCATTCACTCTAACGGTCCTTAGCAGTAGGAGAAACATGCCTTGTTTTTTGTTACTTTTTCAATGGAATGTCTGCCTTATAAAACTTAGAAGTCTCAGATGCCAAATGACAATCCGCAATTGCAGTCGAAACTTACTTACACCCCTAGGCCCTTCTATAATGATCAGCTGCAGCTCTCTCTGAGCATCCAAAGCGGAAGTCAGCAAGGCCTCCAGGGACATGCGTAAGGTTGGATCTATACAGGCATCTGAAGCAGACATGGTAGAGGAATCCAACAGAGGAGCTGCTTGATCCCCTGGGCTTTCACTAGCTTTGGGAGAGACACCCGCCATGGGTGACACAGCGGAAGAATCAGACCTAGACTTCTTGGCCGCCTTCTTCATGGATGGCTGACCCTCAGACCAGGAAGTTCCTTCCCTAGTGTCTTTTGCTAAAAGCTTAAGATCTTTGGTCTTTCAATACAGGGCCAAAGAGGAAAGTTGACTAAGGAGAGTCTTCGGGATAAAAGCCTGACAAACCCCAACAGGTCATATAGTCACGGGAAACACCTAGAGAAAATGAGCACTGCTTGTGACAGTCTTTATGGTGAATCTGTCTCCCTCAATTCCACTTACCCTTCCTGGATGACGAACTCCACAAGCAACAATATAAAAGGAAAAAAGATAAGAGCAACTACCTCAATGGGGCATTTTTCTGAAATGGCATGGTGAACCAGCAGCAAAACAGGCATTCAGACCGATGATCAAAAGATGGAGATCAGACTGGCTGCAAACAAGTTCTGAAGATGGTATGCACAGATATCACCTTTATGCCCTATGCTATACATGGGCAGCGTACGTGTGACGTATGGTGCATCTTAAAGCAACCTAAAGGTTTTGGTATACTGGTTGGACGTTGAGCCGCCCTTGGCAGGGGACCTCTATTGTAATGAATACTGCAACAGAGAAACAGAAGGACATCTTTATTATCCAATGTTGTCCTTTTCATTTTTCCACAACTGATGAGACGGAGTCCTCAGTTACATAAATCTTGGATGGCCATCATGGAAGGATATTCCACAGCACTGCAGGACCAAAAGCAGCACTGCTTCTGGAAGCCAAATCCAGTTTATAATGAGCAATGAAAGTGTGAGCAATAGACCAAGTAGCTGCAGCACAAATGTCGTCAGTAGAAGTTCTAGACCAGAATGCTGATGATGTAGCCAAGGCTCTGGGGGAGTGTGCTTTAAGGTGTGTGGGTAAAGACTTGCTGGCTAAGAACAAAGGACATTCAGTGTTTAATCCATCTGGCTGAGGTGACTTTTGAAACTGGTTTGCCCAATTTGCTGGGGGAGAATGAGATAACTGATCTGACTTTCAGAGATCTTTTGTTCTATGGAGATAAAAACAAAGCTGCCTATGTACATCCAAAAGATGAAGTGTGTATTCATCTTTATTAGCGAAGTTGGGGGGGGGGGACAACAGTCAAATGAATGGTTTAGACAATATTTGCTTCTGAGGCTACTTTAGACAGGAATGATGGATTGGTTCGTAAGCTAACTCTATCTCTGCAAAAGATCAAAAATGGAGATTTGGAAGAAAGCTGGGAGCTTGGATACTCATCTAACAGATGTAATGGCCATAAGAAAGGCAGTTTTCCATGATACAATTTTAAGTCAGATCTAGCCAATGTTTCTAAAGAACTCCATGTCAAAGCTTGTAGCACAACAACTGTTTTTTTAAAAAATCATTGAGGCTTTTTCTGATGATTTGTACAATACATATGACAGGGACTTGTGTTAAACCAATGAGAGAGCAGAAGTTGATATTTAAAGTGCTGCTTTTGATGTACTGTTTATTCTGAAGAAGCCTGATTTTAGACGAAAGCGCTCAATAAAACTATTGTGTGATGGAACTAGTGGTGTCCTGTGGTCTCCTACATCTGAACTTCTTGTTGTTGGTAAAGTTTGGTGGACTTACTGGCTTGTAGCACAATTGTTAAATCCCAAGGTGGTATATAGTACTTTAATGGAGGTCTAAGCAAAAAAGTACCTTTGAGAAAGGCCTTGCACAGTTCTGATGAAGCTAAAGAGGAAGCATTTTCCCTTGAATGAATATTAGATATTGTTGCCAAATGCACTTTAATAATAGAGAAACTAGCTCCTTCATGAAAGATAGATGTTAAAAACTCCAGATTAGCGGAAATGGAGGCAGTGAAGGAGTCAAATTCCCTCTCTCTGTAGAGCCCAAACAGAGAATCTCTTCCCATTTACTTTTGTAGGTTTTCCTGGTAGAGGCCTTCTGAGGTGATAGTAATATTTGTCGGTCCAGGAAAGAAAGCCTGGGCTGTATAATCATCAGTGGAATTGCAGGAATCATGAAGTCAACTTGAGGGCTGTAATGTTTGGGTGAACCATCTCCATGGCATAAGAGGGAAGGTCTGGCCTGGGGTCCAACATACATGGTGGATATCGAAAGTGAGACCAAAGGAAAGGGAACCACTCTTACAAGGTCAAAAGGGGACAATGAGGATAACTGTGCTCTTAAACCGAAGTATCTTCTGTAAGTATTTTGGAATTAGAGGCATCAGGGGTTAAGCTGCTGCCCTTGTTGTTGAGAAGACAGGCAAAAAGACTGCAGTAAGCTTGACCCCATTTATGGAAAACTCTCTCCACCACAAACTGATTGAGAGACCACTCATGAAGCATCAGAATGGACCTGGTGAGTCTGTCCGCTTGTATGTTGGATTTTCCCCAGGAAATGCATTCCATAAGAAAGCAGTTGGAGGAGATTGCCCACTGCCAATCTTTGAATGCCTCTCAACAAGGATAAGATCGGGCCCCCCCCATTTGTTGATGCACCAAACTACAGACATGTTGTCAGTTTGAATCATAATCATCCCCACAGGGAGGACATCCTGGAAGGTTTAGAATGCTAGAACAACTGCTCTCATCTTTAGACCACTGATGTGCTAATTGGTCTCTTCTGGGCACCACATACCTTGGACCGTCCTTCCCAAAAAATGACCCCCCAACCCAGTTGCAAGGCATCTGTGGTAACCATGGCTACTGGGGGTGGAAGAAAAAAGGGACAGCCTTGAGAAACTTTGCCTGACTGAATCCACCAACAAAGGTGGTCTTTGCATAATTGTGTCAGCTTTACTGGTGAAGACAAGGGATCCTAAAAATTCGACCACTGACCAGTTAGAGTCCATTGGAGAATTTACACTTCAAACCAGGCCATAAGAAGCAAGGTTATGGCAGCTGCCATCAACCCTAAAGGCTGAATAATCAGTCAAGCTGAGGGAGAAGGATGTGAGATAATTTGCTCCACTTGACACCTGGTGATCTGTACTCTGTTCACTGAGAGGGAGGCTATCTAACTGACTGTATCCAAATGAGTGCCTATGAACTCCAGGCTCTAAACAAGTTGAAGAAGTGACTTGCAAAGGTTGACTGAGATGCATAGGAATTTACATAACTGGAGCAAGTAGTCCCTGGATTTCTCAAGGAGGAAACACCTGGTTGGGGCAGTGAGGAGTCCGTTGTCTAGGTATGGAAACACTCTGAATCCTAGCAGTCTCAGGTGAGTGCTACCAGTGCCATATATTTGGTAAACACCCTGGGGGCTCTGGTGAGACCAAAGGGCACAGCCCTGACGTGATAGTGACTAGCACTCAGCCGAAACCACAGAAATCTTTGAGACTAACTGTTCCTCTTGATGTGATAGTATACTTCCTGAAGATTACTGGACCACATCCAATCACCATTGTGCAGAAGAGAGAAGAATGGACTAAACCATGACCATTTGGAAGTTTGACTTCTTTACAAAATGATTCAGACTGCTGAGGTCCAGAAGTGGTCTCACGTACCCCGTTTTCTTTGGCACTAAAAACAATCTTGAGTACGTTCCATATCCGTTCTGGTCTGTTGGAGCCTCCTGGATGACTCTGATGTCTAGCAGCTTTTGAAGTTTTACTGCTGCTGCTTATCTGACTGGGTGGAATGCCAGGGAGCCTTTCCTTTTTGTTTGGGAAAATTTATGAAAGTGGTATGAAGTAACCTCTGGATATGACATTTTGCACCCAATAATTTTTTATGACTGATGCCCAGATGTCTGGGTACAGAGCAAGCGCCCTCCTACTGCCTCCACAGATGTGCAGTTGGACAGCCTTTCAGCAATGTTAAAATGGTTTATCTGAAGAGGAGTCTCAGAAACCATGATTCTGCAGGCCTCCTCTGCCGCGAGGACAGCATCTTCCACTTGAACTCCCCCCTCTGTCTCTGTGAGAGTTATCCCCTTGTGGGCCTTGGAAAGGACCCTGGGACTTACAGAACCACATTTTCCTACCTCCTTGTTGATTCCTGGAAAAGGATCTCGGAAGGTTAGAGAAAAAGATCCCTACAAAAGACAAGGTATATCCATCCTGCTCACTCTGCGAAAGCATTTCATTAGTGGGGCCAAATAAGGACACTCCATCAAAAGCAGTAATGATGAATGAAGACTTAAAGGGCTCCGCAAAGTCACAAAAGCACATCCAGGCATGTCTTCTGTGAAGAAATTAGGCACTGCTATTTGTGCTAGCATGTCTGGCTGAGTTTTTGTACATAACTTCAAATTGACCTGTGTATTGTATGCCAGCATGACTAGCTATGATATTGTAGGTCTGTTTTAACAGAATGTCTTAAAGACTTTCCTTTTACATTTCTAACTGCTCATGTTTGTGAAGAGAGATTCTAAAGGCAAACTGTCTCAGATTCAGCTGATCAGCAGATGATATAATCAGAATGTTGACAGTTGCTATGTGTCACTTTCAGAAGCTGAAAGACAGGAAAGAACTTTTAGAAAACAGCTGTTGGTTGAATTTAAAAATATGAAATGAAAATTAGAACTGGAACAGTTGACAGGCTAGTCTATAAAACAGCCTGCTGAAGTCAGTTACATCAGTTGATCACAGATGTACTGCACAGTGGATACCAAAAAAGGACTCACCAAGAACTGTAAGCCTAACTTTGCTCTGTTGTAGTAATTTAGTTTAGATCAGATTTAGTTAGTTAGGAAAATTATAACTAATCAGTTTATTTTATTTATTTTTACATTTGTTAACCAGGTTAGCCTGTCTGGGTACTTAGAAGCCCTTTTTCAGCAGAGACCCGAGGAGAAAAGCTCCCCCCCAAAAAAAAAAAAAAGTTTTAAGTAAACAAACAGTAAGAACAAAGATAAACACATATCACATTTTAAGTATACGTACTTCTTAAGTAGTTACATAACATGCAATAAAGGAATATACAGAATGGATGGAAATACAATACAATACATATATGGACATTTTCACGTAGTATGGCAAGAAACTAAGCAGTTAGATCAATTAAGAGTTTTTTCTGAATGCTGGATCTCTATCCTACAGGATTGATTTAATTTTCCTAGTGATTGAGTTCTATTTGTTTACTGGGAATTACTGATGTGAAGTTGTTCAATCTTACCGTTCATTCTTTATTGATGGGTTCGGAGCCGATCCCTTGGTTCCTATACGGCCAATTGCAAAGCTAGAGGTCTTCAAATAGCTCGAGGCCAAGTCCCTATCCCATATGCACCTATGAATTATCCCAATCTAGTTTGCCACTGCAACAGATCGAAGGTACTGAATTAGCTCGGGCCAGATAAGAAAATTTTTTTCATTAAAAATTCTATAAAAGTTTTTGATAGTTAGTTAGCTACGTTTGTCTATAAAGCTCTTATAGCTTTTAGTGTGCTATTCCCTTCCCTTTTACTATTTTTCAGATATTTCTAGTTGGCCTCTTTTTGGCCTAATTAGTTGTAGTTCTTATAGGTGTGATCTGTCTAGCCTTCGAGTTTTTTATGTAAGGCTTAGCTCAGTAAACCTTTGTTTATATAGATAAGCTTATTGCCTTTCCTTCTCTCAGCTTATCGTGCTATTTGTGACCTTTTTGTCACATTTCTTAGATAGTGGTGTGGTCTGTCTAGCCTTTTTGTATTTATAATGCTTAGTCTTTCTTACTGTCTAATTTACAGTATACTCTACTTATTTAGATAACATTGTTATTCTCAGCAGCTATCTTGTTGGCATAGTCTGCTTTGTGTGACTTCTGTTTACTGGGAATTACTGTTTTATATTTTTAATTGTTTTGCTCAATAGTAAATATTTTTTTTATTAACTTACATTGTGGATGGACAATCAGTGTCTTTCTTAAGTGATTTGAGAGTGCTTATACTTGTTTTGATAATTCCCAGGGCCACTCCAAAAGCCTGGCTGCTTAGGTCATTTGTTACTATTTTTTTTAATATTATTTTTCATAATTGGACACCTCTTTAGAAAGGCATGAAGGCACTCTGATTGGTGGCAGTATTACCACATTATTTTCGGGAAGGGACACAGTTGGAAATCTGTGTCAGGCTTTCCCAGAAGTGTTTGGATGTGTAAGATTTAATTTAAGTTTGAATGTATCAGAGGTCTTAAACTGGGACACACTGCTCTGACGTGTGTAATAAGGAGTTACATTAGGGGTGGACAGAAGTATACAGTCCAATCCCAGATTATAGAGCGTGTTCCTGTTGTACTGCTCTGAAGTGTGTAGTAAGGAGTTACATTAGGGGTGGACAGAAGTATACAGTCCAATCCCAGATTATAGAGCGTGTTCCTGTTGTGCTCTTAGAGGAAAATTGTAAAATATTACTCCTGTTTAAGTGACAGTCTCACAATAGAGTCAGTAGTGAAGACTGAAGCTCCTTAGTTACTGACCCAGGATAGTAAGGGATGTCACATTAATTGTTGGCAGTCTGATGGGATATTACCTCAACGTCACATTAATTGGTGGCAGTTTGGTAGGATATTAGCCGGATGTCACATTAATTGGTGTCAGCGGTGTGGGATTTTTAATTGGACTTCAGTAGCCTGTGGGTAGTTGTCATTACAGTGCTCACTCTTGACAGCCACAAAGTAAACATTCAGAATCTCAGTTCTATACAGTTTCATTTATTTTTAGTCAGTCAGTCAGACAGCAGGCAAAGATGTCAGCAGAAGACTATAGTAAGATGACAATAAGAACTAGTTGGCCAAGAATTGTGAAGCCAAAGCACTGGTGCATGCCAACCTAAGGAAGCAATGATTTCAGCCTTAGATGCAGCTGCAGCTCAGACCAGACATTCGGACAATATCCAGTTTGGTACTGGGAATGTGCAGCCTGCCAAGACAGGACAGTTCACCTTTTCTTCGGAGGATGTAAGAATCCGTCTGCAGTTAGAGAAACTGCGCCTGGAGGCCAAGGATAGAATGAGATATCTGGAGATCGAGGAGAGGCAGCGTCGATATTAACTGGAGGCTGAGGAAAGGAAGGAGGGAGTAGCAGCACCAATATGAACTGGAGGCCTAGGAAAAATACTGTTAATATGAACTGGAGGCCAAATGTCTTGAACTGGAATCAGCAGAGAGACTGCGCCTGGAAGCCCAATGACTGTAGACTGAAGAGAGTCTGAGACATTTAGAAGCTGAGGAAAAGAGAGACAGGTCTGGCATGAGGTGGAGCTTCTTACTCTTCGAGAGAGTAATGGAGGTAATGTGGAAGAGAATAACCAAACCCCAGAAGCTGTAAAGGTCAGTAAACTTTTTTCCTCAGTACAGGGATGGGGATTACTTTAATAGTTTTATCAATATATTTGAGAGGGTATGTAGATAGTATGATGTTGACCGTCAGCTCTGGGGTCGGCTCCTGAACTCCCTCGCTCCATGGTAAAGCTGTTCAGGCCATGTTAAAACTGTCTGATGTAGACCGTTTGAATTATGAAGAAGTTACTGTCTTCTAGATTGTTTTAAACCAACACCTGAAGCTTACAGAAAAAAGTTTCATGAACACAGACAAAAGGCAGATGAAAGTCAACATGATTATATTGCTGATTTAAGTACTTACTTTCACAGATGGATGAGTGGGTGTCAGGTCACCACTTCTGAGGAACTGACAGACCTTTTGGTGAGGGAACAATCCCTCGGTACTTTGCATGATGATATGAGAATCTGGTTAGCAGACAAAGTATAACTCTACAGAGGAGTTGAGGGAAAAGGGGATCTCTACTAAGTAAGCACAACACAAATGCTTAAAAAAGGGATACCCAAAGCTGTACATGGACATAAGGGAACCCCTGGGGGACAGTTTAAACCACTCCAACAGAGTACACCAGTAACAGGGGAACTAATAGTCCAAGTACACAGTTAAAGATTAGATGTTTAAAGTGTAACTAATGGGGCCACATAGCAGTCAAATGTCCATCAAGGCAAGGTGAAAAACAGAAGGTGAGAGAGCCAGCAAGTGGTGCTGAGAAACTGTCAGTGGTGAGTTGTTTGGAAACAAAATAGGCTACTACTAAGAGACACAGCTTCTGATATAACCACTGTGAGGCCTACAGTGGTTAGAGAAGAGAAGTACTTGCTTGAATAGTCCACTCCCATCAGAGGTTTGGGAGGGACTCCATTCCAAATAAATGAGAAGACAAATTGGAGTCCGACCACCACAATAAATGGAAAATAAAACGAAATGTTTATTAAGACAAGCGCTTTCGCGTGTAACAGACACGCTTCTTCAGATCCTTTACATAAACAGTTTAGCAAACAATGCTTATATATACATATTGGGTAAAAACTCTTTAATTGAAAACAATTAAACAATAAACCTATGGACCAAACATCTGCTTCCAACAATCCAAAACTATTAAAAACCGTTAAAAACCATAGCAACAAAAAGCAGATTCAGACTCAGCATATTGTGAGGCTGTTAATTCTGCTTTAACAAATCTCTATTAAGATCTAATTTGAGAAGTTGTTGCGTAAAAAATATAAAAAGTATATATAAATTAACATAATAAATTGCTGTTAAAAGTTCCTGTACAAGGAATTTTAGTAAAACCTGTTCTGAACACTCAAAAAGTTTATATAAGTCAGAAAAGAAACTCTCTAAGAACCTCTCTAACCATGGATATGCTTAGGAGCGTGAACCAAATATGTTCCGACATTAAATTATATCAGTTGGAATCCAAACGTTTGTGAACCTTATGCCATTGCATCCTAAACATTGCTATATCAAACTGAGCAAAATCAAGAACAAATGTATGAAACATGTATACAAAACATATATATAAAAACATGAGTATATGAACTTTAATGTATAAGGTAACAGTCCTATTCTTGCGTCTTGCCTGCTCGCTCTCTGTCCGGTGAACAGAATGTTCAACACTGGTGCAAATTTAGCTTCAAACCATCGGAGCGAAATATTTCATCCTATATGAGGCACCCATAAATGCCTTATATGTAAGAACATCAGGCAAAGAACATTGAATAAGAAAGAAGACTTGCTGTCATGTGATGCATAAAAAACCATAAATGAATATTTGTATAAGGATTATGTAAAAGCAAGTAAAAACTTGTTAAAACTTTCTGTGAAAATGGTAATAACAAATGGTAATGGATCATGATGCATTTGAGCACATGATAAATGCTGGGGCACATTCAACCAAGAAGCAATTCATCTAGCATTTTAACTAAAACTTACAAAAGCTCATAGCGCAAACAGGTTCTCAATTTTAAGAATAAAACAGGTATAGACGGAGCCGATCGTATGAGGAAAGTATGTAATGAGAGATTAAAACACTTTTAAGACTGCCTGGGACATCGTTAATGATAAAGCTACAAATATCTGAAGACGACTAATATGTATCTTTCAAACTTCAGAATAAATAAGATCACCTATTGTATAAAAAATGTATGTATGTAGCATTATCTTGAATCTAACGCTAATGTATGAAACAAGGGCAAACGCGTATTGTGATATAAAATCTGGCTGCTCAAATTCAGCCTGAGTATTTATGAAACATGCTTACCATTCATAAAACTTGTGAAAAATATTCTTTGGAGCTATTTAGAATAACCATTAACATCATTGCCAAACATAATGATAAGTCTCTACTTATATAGGTTAAAAGAACCATAAAAATCTATCTATGAATATATTAAATTACATTAATGAATATGTTAAACATATTGAATCAAAGACATCAATCCATCTTTCTGGAATGAAACCTAATAATATGACAATTTACTGGGAAGATTACACAAAACTATACCTGGAACTAGATACAAGTTCAAAGACTCATAATGGTAAAATAAACGTGATAGTGGTTCCCAAATAAAGGTCTAGTCAAACATATATTCATGTGTATAACTGTCTGGTCTAATACAATCAGTCGACCTGAGCCTATATTGTTAGTACAAAACCTAAATGAGTGATAAACAAAGCATTCAAATTGTACTGTGAAGTTATGTACAGATAGATTTCCTAAAGCAGTATAAAATAAAATAAAATAAGAGTATAACTAATACAGAAAACATACTAAAAATCTCAACTTGCTTGTCCTTAAGCAAATATAGTACAACATGTGGGAAATCATTAAGCCTAAGTCTCCATTAAAAAGGAATACTTGTTGTTCCTCTAGCTGTGGAATACATATTACTTGGCCGTACGTGCTTTTAATGGGGCCCTTATACTCACATATTGATTCAGCCCTGGCTCATATTGGGCTTTAAGTCTGAAAATCCAAGAGAGTTCTACTTGTTCTAAGTCATTGAAAATGTCTCCCTCTCTCACATTGGGTGTGACTTTCTGTAGAACCCTGAACACAAAAGAGTGCCCCAAATTAACCACAGTATGTTTCGCTAGGGCATTTTTAGTATCACTCTTTTTAATGTCATTAACATGTTCATGTACCCTTTCTCTCAGGGTCCTAGTTGTCATTCCAACATAGAATGCGCTACATGCTTCACAAGTAGCCAAGTATATTAAATTCCTATCCTCACATGTTGCTGTAAAGTGTGGTTCAAAACTGTAAGTTAATGTAGGATGTATAAATAATTGCTCTTGTGTAATTAAACTACATATAACGCATTTCCTGCAAGGAAACGTACCTGAAGTGTTGCCCTTGTGAGTATTAAGTCTGATAGTCTTACTTGGTTCAATACATAGTAGCCTGCTAAGGTTTTTGCTATTGCGAAAAGTAAAAGAGGGTGTAGATCCTACTAACTTCGTAATTCGTTGGTCAGTTAAAAGAATATGCCAATTCTTAAAAACAATGTCTTTAATATGTTTGATATCACTAGTGTATCTCAAATTTAATCTTACCCGTGAATCATCAAAAGTCTTCCTAACATAATTCGAGTGTTTATGTATTCTAACATCCCTACCTGATGTCTTCTTACCATACAAAACATTGTCTTTAATGGCCTGTATTTTCTCAACATCATAACCCCTCTCAATAAAATATTTTTGCAAAAAATTGCTCTGTTTGTGAAGTTCTGCTTCCGTTTTACATAACCTTCTAACTCTAATGAATTGGCTTTTGACTATACTATCAAACACAAATCTTGGGTGCATGCTATTAAACTGGAGTAAATTATTTCTCCAACACTCCTTCCTGAAAACAGTAATTTCAATGTTTCCCTGTGATCCTCTGTATATGGTTAGATCTAAAAAAATCTATACTGGTTGAGGAAGAATTCACTGTAAACTTCAAAAACTCTGTGGTAGATTCCATGTACTGCACAAAAGACAAGAGTTCTTCTATGTTCCCGTGCCAAAATAACAGAATATCGTCCACAAACCTTTTATACAGACTAATCTTCTTAAAACTATCATGACTGAAGAGAAAAGTTTGCTCCCAGTATAACATTACTAAGTTTGCATACGTATTAGCGCAGGGGGTGCCCATGGCTACCCCCCACTGCTGTAAGTATAACTGATCTCTGAATTTAAAAACATTATGTGTTAGTACAAGTTCCATAATTGCACATAATAGAATTTCTTCATTTGTGTTAAACTTCTGACTTTTGTTAATAATACTCCTCAAAGCTTCTAAACCAAACACATTCGGTATGGAAGTGAAAAGATTTTTCACATCCAAAGTCACAAAAAACAATTCTCCAATTGAGTCTGTGGAGTAATTGTTCAAATATTCTAGAAGTTCATATGTGTCCTTAAGAATTGAACAGGTATCAGAGACCAAAGGTCTGAGTTTTTTCTCTAAGTATGCAGATAATGTCTCTGTAACCCAACCCTGCCCTACTACTATGGGTCTCATAGGTGGTGGAAAAAGTCCCTTATGTATTTTAGGCAGGCCTTTAATGTATGGTATTCTGGGTTTCTCGACAAAAAAATATTGGTACAACTCATAATCAATTTGCCTGCACATCACGTATTCATATAGTTCTTGGTGTACATTATAAATAATTTTTTCAAACTCTATATGGGTTATAGGTTTGTAAGTAGCTGCTTCATTCAGTAGCTCTAGCATAGCTTTGACATAAACATCAGTGTCTAACAGAACTATGGCTCCTCCTTTATCAGCAGACTTCACTACTAAATCACATGCACGTTTCAGGGAATAAATGCTGTCCCATTCTTTAGTATAAGTGTTAAAAAAACAGGGCACTATGTTTATAGTCATAATAGTATTTGTAGAAATCACCTTCACAACTCTTCAAAAAGCATTCTGCAACTGGTGGTGGTGCAGGCGTGAACACACTCTTCTTTTTAAAACGGGTGTTCACATTGTTATCTGCTGAACCTTCCGCGCTACTTTTCTGATTGAAAAATAGCTTAAGAGATATATTACGGACAAAAAGTCTCAGGTCTGTAAGGACCTCAGATAGGTTACTAACCTGGGCTGGAATATAGTTGAGTCCACGGTTCAATAAAGCCTGATCTGTTGAAGTCAACGTATAATTTGAAAGATTGACTATTAAACTACTTAATTCCTCATTCTTCCTCTCTGGTTCTGTTGATCTCCCGAGTACTTCCTCTTCATTCTCCCTCTGCTGTTGGACCTGCCTCTTGCAATGTACTGTTGCTGTACAGGGAGTGGTAAAAAACGCTCTATGTTACTCTGGGCTATCTTCGGTTTAGCTCCTAGATTCTGTATGTTAGAGCGTGGAAGTGCCAATTGATTAGGTGGTGGCGTGTTATCAGACTCTGCTGTGAACGCAGAAGAAACTTCTGTAAGTGAAACCGGAAAATCCGTTGTAGTTGCTGTCACAGTTAAAGGGGAAATACCAGGTTGGCTGTTGTGTGTAAGGCCAAGGTTCATCTTGACTGGGAGGGTGGAAAAGGAAGCAAGCAGACAGGTGTGTCTGAGTACATTCCTGCAGATGTCCTGATAGTGAATGACTTTGGTGAATCAGTACTTTGTGTACATGCAGTCAAGCTTAGTGACAGGCATGTAGGTTTGGTAGCTAAGGGAGACCCAGCCAGATATCATACCTGAAGCTGGGACTGGTGTAGTGGCTGTTTCAAAGAAGGAGCTATCATGTAGCAGTATGTCTGAAAGTGAGCCACAGCTGCTAGGAGGTACTGATGTTCCCTTGGATATGGTGATTGCAAGGATGGAGGTGAGTGACAGTACTCAGAATGACAGTGAGGCACAACTGTTGGAAGTTACTAGGCTTCCTGTGGAAGGGAAATTTGTGTTTGAGAATATTCCTGCAAATATCCTGACAGGGAAAGACTGTGATGATGCAGTGCCTTGTGTGCATGCAGTGACACATAGTGAGGCACGGAGACAGGCGTGTAGGTCCAGTAATCTGGGGGAGACCAAGACAGATCTCATACTTGAAGCTGGAACTGGTGTGGTGGCTGTTTCAGAGAAGGAACGATCTTGTAGCAGTAAGTCTGAAAATGATCCAGAGCTGCTGAGAGGTACCGATGTTCTCATGGACACGGTGACTCCAAGGATGGAGGGGAGTGATAGTACTCATAGTGACAGAGAGGTACAGCAGTTGAAAGTTACTAGGCTTCCTGCGGAAGGGGAACTTGGCAGGGTCACAAATACAGAGTTGAGACCAGCTCAACGTACGGATCCTACATTACAAAGCTTGGGGGAGATGGCTAAGAAAGCATCTGAGGTTCAAGGAAGAGGGTAGTCTATATGCAGGAACAAAGATTTATTATATAAAGGGTGGACTCCTGGAGGTGACCTAGAAGGCAAGGTATTATGGCAGTTGGTAGAGCCTAGAGCCTACCATCTGCCACTTCTAGCTATAGTACCTAGTATTCTTTTTGCAGGTGATATTGAAATAGAGATGGTAGCAAATACTTTGCTAGAAATTTTCAGCAGGGTTGGTTTTCCAAGGGAGATACTGACTGACCAAAGTGCCAGCTTCATGTCAGGCCTGCTGACTTGTTTGTAGAAGCGTTGTGAGGTGAAACATTTAGAGAGCACCCCTTACTATCACCAGACTAATGGTCTTGTGGACAGGTTAAACTCTACATTAAAGACTATGCTACAGGCATTTGAAGACCAGTTTAAAAAGGCAAAGTTAACCATTAAACTCAGTAAGTGTCAGGTGGGCATGGCAGAGGTCACTTACTTAGGACACAGAGTGGAGAGTGGTAAGATTAGGTCAGAACCTGTCGAAATTGAAGCTATTCAAACGTGGCCAGCTCCTCTTGCTAAAAAGCAAGTGACAGCATTTCTAGGGACAACGGGGTACTGTGGAAAATTTGTGCCCAGTTCTGATCCAATGGCGGCACCCCTTACTGACCTAACTAAGAAAAATAAACTGGATGAGGTAGCGTGGACCACAGATTGTGAACAGGCATTCCAAATACTTCAAGGAATTCTGGGAGGAACCCCTGTGTTGGCCAGCCCAGATTACAGTGAAGAGTTTGTTGTGCATGTGGATGCTTTGGATTGTGGGGTGGGGGCTGTGCTCAGCCAAGTTTTTTCAGAAGGAGAAGAACGCTACAGTGGGGATAATAATGCCAAAGCAAATGGATTGCCCAGGAGAGGAGTGGATTGATATTCCCAGATAGATCCATTTTTCTCAAGCCTTTTTTTTCCCAAGGGTCACATGGTAAAGTCATAGGGGGAGAAATGTGAAGACATTAGACACCCTTATTCATGCTAGCATGTCTGGCTGAGTTTTTGTACAAATTTCAGACTGACCTGTGTACCGTATGCCAGCATGACTAGCTATAATATTGTAAACAAATGTTTACATATTGATTTATGATTTGTTTGAATACAATGTTTTAAAGACTTGAACAGTGTTCTTTTACACTTCTAACCGCGCATGTTTGCCAAGAGAGATTCTAAAGGCAAACTGTCTCAGATTCAGATGATCACCAGATGATGTCATCAGAATGTTGACAGTAGCTACATGTTACTGTCAGAAGCTGAAAGACAGGAAAGAACTTTTAGAAAACACCTGTTGGTTGAATTTAAAAATATGAAATGAAAATTAGAACTGGAACACGTGATAGGCTAGTCTATAAAAGAGCATGCTGAAGTCAGTAGTCAGTTACATCAGTTGATCACAGATGCACTGTGCAGTGGATACCAAAAAAGGACTCACCAAGAACTATAAGCCTGCCTTTGCTCTGTTGTAGTAATTTAGTTTAGATCAAGGACAGTGTTCTTTAGTTAGTTAGGAAAATTATAACTAATCAGTTAGTTCAGCTAAGAGTTTTTTTCTGACTGTTGGATCTCTATCCTACAGTACCGATTTCATTTTCCTGGTGATTGAGTTCTATTTGTTTAATGGGAATTACTGTTTTATATTTTTAATCACTTTGCTCAATATTAATTTTTTTTATTAACTTACATTGTGGCTGGACAATCAGTGTTTTTCTTTAGTGATCTGAGAAACCTTATACTTGCTTTGACAATTCCCAGGGCCACTCAAAGCCTGGATGCTTAGGTAATTTACTACTATTTATTTTGATATTTAATTTTTATAATCGGACACCCCTTTAGAAGGGCATGAAGACAGTCTGATTGGTGGCAGCATTACTGTATTATTTTGGGGAAAAAACACAACTGGAAATCTGCCTCAGGCTTTCCCAAAAGTGTTTGGATGTGTGAGATTTAATTTATTTAAGTATGAATGTATCAAAGGTCTTATACTGGGACACATTGCTCTGAAGTGTGTAATAAGAAGTTACATTAGGGACGGACAGAAGTATACAGTCCAGTCCCAGATTATAGAATGTGTTCCTGTTGTGCTCTGAGGGGGAAAATTGTAAAATATTACTCCTGTTTAACTGACAGTCTCACACTGCAGTCAGTAGTGAGGACCGATACTCCTTAGTTACTGACTCAAGATAGTAAGGGACATCACATTAATTGCTGGCAGTCCGGTGGGATATTATCTGGACGTCGCATCTTCTAACAGCTATGCCTGAACTCACTCCCCATGAAGTACTTTCAGCAGCATGGAAAATTAACCTAGTGGAAGCATTAGAGATTGATAAGAGTGGCCAGCTGTGAAGAAACCCTCTAGTTACCATCAGCAGACATGGATTCACAAACAGGCTTACCAAGCTCTTTATTCAAATCCCACTGTAAGCTGGTGAAGCATGGGAATAGTTCAGTGACTATAAGGCTTCCTGAATCTGCCCAATGCCCTGGAGTCTCTGTTAGGGGGATGGATAAAGGAGCTCTGTTCTGCCAGCTCTTTCTTGATGGCTGCCACCATAACCATAGCATCAACAGGGACTCCCTTGCTCCAGTGGGGACCTACCTTAGGAGGAGTAAGCAACTTCTCCAGACAACGAGGGATGGGTTCTACAGTACCTAGTTCCTTCCACACCCGGCGAGAGACTAGATCTACAAGCTCATCAGACAGGGAAGCCACCCAAGACGTAGATGGGCCAGACTCAAAAGCTTCCAGGAACAATGACTCCTGCTGGGAAGGGATATTAGAGGACCATCCACTTTTCTGCCTGAGGATTTTTAAGATGTCTCTGAAGGAGATTTAGTCTGGTGGAGACTTTGGGGACCCCTTCCTTTATCGACGTCAGTGTCTTCAGTGAGCAACTCTGAGGGGAGTCTATGTGCCTCCAATTGCACATTCTCTTGTGGGGGTCCTCTTCAGTGGGATGGTCTGAGGAAATGTCCGGAGAGGGGGGGGGGGGGAGTCCTCAAGGGGAACTGCATGGACGCTTGATAGCACCGGCTGTCCTTGTGTGATAGACCTGTGAGGATCACAGCTTGAACCTAATGGTGATAGGGCTGTAGGATCCTGAGAAGAAAGCGAAGCCATTTCTCTCGGATGACAGAAGACCCTCTCTACTAACTCCAAGGCAGAAGGACCAGGAGAAGCTGTAGCTGGCAGCACCATAGCCAAAGTTCAAGGTGGTACCACGCCCTGACCTCACCTGGATCCCTGCCTCAAAGGGCGAGTCGGAACTGAGCTGTCCAGTGCCGAAGCCCCAAGGGGTAGTGATGGCTTTGATAACCTTGGAGTCAAACCAAGTCTCCTGGACCCAAGGTTTTGACGCTTTGGCTCCAAGACTCATCCTGGTCCAAGGGAATCAGTGCCAAACAAGTCAGGGAGACTGTCAGAGTCAAAGACCTAGCTGTCTTTGGATCCGACACAGACCCTCTTAGGGTTTTCAGATCCGAAGACTCTGAAATCACTGATCAGATCAAAGGAGGAGAAATCAGAGTGTGGGAAACAGAAGGAAGGCTCACAGATCCAGTGGGGGAAGGGGCCAGGACAACCCCCATCTGAATCTGAGCTCTGAGAAACTGTCTTATCATCCTATCAACTTTGGTTTCAGAAAGGCTCCTGTTGTACCTAATGGAGGAAGTAGTGGACTGGGGCCACGACTCTCTCTTCAAGGTCTCTTGTAGGAAGGGAGAATGGACAGACTCCACAGTGAACCTTGGGGACAGGGTCCTAGGAGGCTTCAACTGTACTAGTGTTTGATCTAAAGGTGTTGGATTTTACTATTTCTGCTTCAGATCTGAGGTTGTTGGATACCATTTCTTCTGAACTTTGAAAGGAGGCTCTGTAGTAGAAGCCAAATTTGTAGAGCGGGTTGAAGACTTTTCCTAGATTCTCTTATCTCCGAACAGGTCTTGGGTGTCTTTGTGGGGATCTGAGCCCCTGAAAATGAGGAAGAGGAAGAGAAGGAAGGTAACAAGCCTTTGAGTATGACATTTTTGTGTCTATCACTGAGGGCCCTAGAATTCAACCCAGCATATATGGTGTAATCTGTATTTACATTGCAGCACCCATACAATAAATGCACTCCCTGTGGGCATCAGAATTGCTGCATTTCTTAAATCCATAATCACTGAAAAAGGAAAGGTAGATCACAAAAAGTTTTTTTTTTTTTCTGTGTGGAAAAAAATATCACCAATGGTAGGAAAGGAAATACCCAGTAAGGGCAGGAAAGAAAAGAAATAAAGAACAGAGAAGTGCTAACAATGGTACTGAGACTACCAGAGAAAAACAGAAAAAAAATTAAAAAGAAGCCTAAAGCGACAGAAGTCCAGTAGAAGCTAAGGTAAGGGAGGAAGAGGCAACTAAAATAGCAAAAGCTGTTAGAAGACTGGGAGAAATTTGCACTCATTGTAGAAAATAGCACATCCCAAGCTCCGAAAAAAGGATCTGGTTCTGTTGAGATAATGTGGCAAATGAGATCTGAAGTACTGCAGGGTGACTAGGGCATTATTGGTAAAGGGAGTAACTCGAGAGTTGGATCTGAGAGTCTACTGAATGCAGTCAAGGTAGATCTGAGACCAGTCAGCTGGGGAAAAATGAAAAGGATGGCATCAGATGTGGGATAAAATGAAAATGTAATTTAAAAGTATGATAGAAATAAACATTTGGAAAAGAAGTAATAGCTGTTACTTAGAGGGTTTTTCAAAGGTTAAAACTACTGAAGACAAAGGAGAGTCCTACAGGCCAAAAAGAAATGCAGCTGAGGAGTGCTAAAGGGAAAATAAGGGAGTATTTAGATAATATGAATAGTGATAATAAAGGTTGCTGTTTAGGAAGTATTTTTGATAAATACTGAGACATTATCTGATAGCTGTGCTCCAATTTAGGAGAAGCAATATGGATTTCATCTTGACTATGTACAGTGAATCTATATCCTTTTCTTGCACATATACTGACAGGATCACAGATGTTTACCAATATTACTCTGCATTTATTTTGTAGACACACAAAGGTATCTGACTATATACCTGGAAAGTATTGCGGTAGCTGTAACAACAACATGGGATAACAATCTGTTCAGTAGCGCTATTTGCAAAACAAGAGTTGTGTTTGCTTCTTGTACATTAAGTAGAATGCATTTAAAATGAACACGTGACTGTGTCAAGTGTGTCCCATGTCTACGCTTTCTGTTTATAATTTTAAATAAAAGGATATCAAGGTGCAGTCAAGGTCTAAAGCACATCCAGTCTGAAGTCATCAGGTTAATGCCTTTTGTAGTCTGCAGGTGACGAATGGCCCTTTGGTGACAAATGACTGGTCTCAGGTATACACTGCAGTGGTTCACTGCGGAGGGTGAAGCAAGAAGGGTGAAAATCATCAGTTCTGAGTTAAGTGACCATAATTTCTGTTCTGTAAAAGACTGAATTGCTCTCAGAATGTTCAGAGGCAACTGCCACCTGAAGTGCAGAATTCCAAATAACATGAGGTTACTGTTCTTGAGTGAAGGTAGAGGGGATGAGAGACCTGCCAGTAGATGGATGCAGTTGTGATGTTATACTGGCCTGTGATGTGGAAGTAAATATTGATCACAGGATAAAGTGCTCAGTTTATTGATCATTTTATCCTCATTCTCATAAGCTTTCGGTAGTGACTACAAAGGTGAGATCACATGTACAAGCAATGGAAATAAGGTTCCTTTGCAGTGTTGCAGGGTTCTCTGTGACAACATGACACCACTTTACAATCTGGGACTATCTCAGTGTACAATCAATACTCTTTTTTTAGAATTGATGCAGGCTATAATACAAGAAATTTGGTTTATGTGGCAGTCTGCAGTACACATGCATGGTTACTGGATTTTGTTACCAAGACAGAAGAAGGTGAACTTAGGTGGATCATTAGAGTACAATCAGATAGAAGCTCAGGGCTGAATGGGAAGTTGCCTATAAAACCCATACTTAAGTCTAGGAATTTATTTAAATAAATATACAAGTTTAATTTTTATTTTTAGTTATTATTTATGAACTTATGTTTCATTCTGCATGTATTTGTTGAATTTTTACTTTTTGATCATGTGACCTTTGTATTCTGTTTTATGAATGAATGTATTACCCCGGGTATCACTTCTGTGTCACTGTTAGACAGAGGCACAGTATACTAACCTCAAAAAAGGGCATAGCAAAATTAACTTAAAATGGGTGGCGAAAGCCAAACACACTCTGGCTAGGCTTATAAATGCCCTGGGGCAGATAGCCTAGTATGAACCTATGAACCTATTAACGTTGGTCATGTGACTTTTATTCACTGATTATACACGGCTTTTGTGATCTGCTGTTCTTGGTCTGAAGAAGTGCCAAATCTACAGCATAAAAGCACTTCAGGTTGTTTTGCTAATTAAAGCAATTTTACCATGCTTTGGTTTCTGGTTTTCGCTATTTCTACATTTTGTTTTTTGACTCAGAAACTGTTTTTCCCTGTGGGTGACTATTTGTTGGAACTTAAGATACAGGCATAATTGAAAAAAACAATGACCAAGCATTAAAAGATTTGTAAAACAACATTTTCACATTTGCATTATTATGTTTGCTGTTTTTACTGTAAACAGCTTGGAATATTATGTTCAATGTTTTAACAATTGGAAAAGGCAAGGGAAAAAACGTTTAATGTTCCAGTGGGATGGATTACCTTGTTACCAAAATGTAAACGCATCAATATATAATTTACTAAATGCTACCTTGTGCGGGGGTTCTCGGTGGAAGTACGTAACATCTCCAGCATCTGGTCCCACTAAAGCAAGGAGTCGCTGAATTTTCTTCCTGTCTTCCAGTTCTCTGTGGAAGAAGAGTTAGAAGGATGAGAATTCAAATGAGACAACAATGTTGAGCATTTTTAAATGCTTCACACTGATTTGGTGGATGATGGAGTAAAAATAACAAAAAACAAAAAGGACAGTTATTTACAGAAATAATAAATTCACATGAAAATCACGAATGAGTTACTAAAACAATATTAAAGGGATTCAATGAATTTGGTAAGAGGGTACAAAAATCAAAATACAGAGAAAATAGAAAATTTAATGTTGTCCTTTTCATTCTTCCTCAACCCATGGGTTCATATCCGATCCTTGGATCTGACTCAACCACATACTCCAGACTTCACATCCAGTTCTTGAGCTCCTCCCTCTACCCATAATGCCTTAGTCCATGCCCATTACCTCAGATCTTGTTTGCCATCGCGTCCAGACACATGTTCCTCTCTCGAGCTATATTTAGTGACATATTGCGAGTTAGTCTTTTTCTTGTCCTTTGAAAAGTTGTTTTTGACCTTTGCTGTTAATATCTACCCATTCCTCTTAGCTTTTTGCTGGCATTAGGACCAGTTACTTTTCTAATATGGTACTCTTCACTTACCATAGTTGGTATTGCCTTTACCCTTTAGTCAGGGTATTCCTTTAAATTACTATACTTGGTAATTAATCCTTTTTGATTCTTTAACGAAAAAGAGAATTTTTTCTTTTTTATTACACTGCCTTTTTTGAGGTACTTCTTTACTGGATTGTTGTTCTGTACTATTGGTGCTATCTACCATGTTGGATACACTGACGGGTTTCAAAAAACGCACTTCTTGTGGGCATAACATTCCGAATTCAGATGCTTGCAAGTAGTGCATACATTGCTCCAGAGCCGGTCACTTGGATGCAAATTGGCCAATCTGTTCAACCTTCAACCCTAAGGCTCTGGCTGACCGACACAGTCAGTTAATATTAAAAGGACTTCTTCCTGCTACTTCCACTCCATCTTCAGGGGCTCAAGCCCCCACCATAGATGTCAAATTTGCTCCGCTGGAGCACAGTAACTGCTCCCTGCCGAAGTCACCCAGAACTTCATCACGGCCATCAGTCAAAAGGTGAAAAATTTTGGATTTGACAGTGTTGGATCCAAAGATCTGACCTTTAGATCCAAAACCTTCTAATCTGAAAACTTCAGATCCGAAAATCATTATCAGCCATTCCAATGGCACCTTCCTCGGATGCTAGGTCCTCAGATCCAAAGCCTGGCACTTCTCAAACCAGTCATACACCAAAACATGTCATCGAGACTATCTTGCCTATTTTGCAATCTCCATTATTACAGGCCCCTAAAAGACATTAAAGACCTCAGTCCACTACATCATCCAGGCCCTCCGGAGGTTTATCAGAAGCAGATGTGGACAGGATGATGCAAAAAATTCTCAGAGCTCAGATCTAGATGGTAGTCATACAGCCTGTGGTCCCTATCGGATCAGTAAGCCTTCCTATGATGTCCTACACTATCCTCTCTCCTTCTCCCATCCATCCAGTTGTTTTAGAGCCCCAGGATCTGAAATCCCTAAGATGCCTGGAGTTGGATCTGAAGAAGATTTCTTCTTCAGCTCTGATGATATCCTTGACTATCTCTACTCCCATAGCCTCGGATCTGAATGGGTCCCAGAGATGAAGTGTTGGCATCGGATCCATGGAGCCAGGATTGACTCCTATGTTATCGGATCCATCCCTGCCCCTCAGAGCTTCAGCTCTGGACAGTTAGAGTCCGGTTCCATCCTCGAGACATGGTTCCGGGAGCACTTGTGATCTGCCTGTGCTGGCAGCTTTGGCTCAGGCTTAGGTGGTTGCAGCTTCTCTGAGTCCATCTGCCTTCAAGACTGTGTAAGGGGCTTTTTCTCTCCCTCTAGAAAACCACCCTCTCATTCTTCGAGTCCTGCCCCTATTCCTTTGTCATCTCCAAGTTTTGACTCAATCAAACCTAATCCCATTGGGACAGGCAGTTCCAACAATTTTCCAAACGGTTCTTACAGGGGAACTTTCCCTCTCTTCCAACACCTCTCCTGAACATCCCACAGAGAAGTTACATTCAAAGAGAATGTGCAAGAGGAGGCACATAGACTCTTTTGGAGTCTCTCATGGAGGATACCCATTTTTCATGAAGGAGCGGGGTCCTCTAGATCACCACTGGATGATATCTCCTTTGGAGACATATTAAAGATTATCAGACAAAAGGATGGTTGGCCTTCTGAAAGCCCCTTGCCAAAAGAACTGATATTTTATGGAAGCTTTTGATTCTGGCTCATCTACATCTTGGGTTATCCCCCCAGTGGATGAACTCACTGATTTACTTTCCCTCCAGGCTTGGAAGGAGCTGGATACCATCAAACCTATCCAAAAGAGGTCTGACAAATTTCTAGCCTCTCCCAAATACAGACCACAATGGGGCAAAGGAGTTCTAATAGATACTATGGTGGTGGCAGCAGCAACTAAGAAAGAGCTAACAGAACAGAGCTCTTCTGTCCATCCGCCAAACAGAGAGTCTAGGGCACTGGACAGATTCAGAAAGCGAGTCTATGCCTCCGTGACTTTTACTCTGAGGTCCCTTAATTACCTGGCACACTTCACAAGACTTCAGAGAGATCTGACTAAGGAACTTTCAAATACTCTCTCGGAGACCATGTCTGCAGAGGATTTCAAAAGAGTAACCTCTCGGCTGCCACTCTACTGTCTATCTCTAAAGCTTCAATGAGGTTAATTTGTCACACAGCTGAAGGCACCTCATGAGCATCTGGTTCATTCATTGCCATAAGAAGACATGCCTGGATGTGGCTGTGCGACTTTGCAGAGACCTTCAAGATGTCCTTTACCAATGCCCCCGTTGATGGCACATCCTTACTTGGGGCATCAGTAAAAGAGACACTTACCCACAGCAAACAAGAAGGAAAGACAGTGCCTGCCTTTGGGATCAAGTTTTCTACCCCTCAATGTACCTTCTCCAGGAATCAGAGAGAGGTGGTAAGAAGATTTGGTTCCATAAATCTCAGGGTCCTTTCCAAGATCCACACTGGGGCATTTGCTCCAGAGGCAGAGGAGGAGATCCTAATGAAAGACCTCACTCCAAAGGCAGAGGAGACCCACAAACCAGGGTTTCTGTGATTCCTTTCCAAACAGACCCTTTCAGTGCTCCTGAAGTCCTGCCCAACTGTCAGTCTCTGAAGGCAATCAGGGGACAATTATCCCTCCACCCAGACACCTGGGCAAACATAACAAAAGTTTCCCGGGAGCTAAAAATTATATCCAGAGGTTATTCCATTCCATTTCTCCAATTTCCTTTCCATAAAAGGAATAACATTCATGTTGTCCCACCCAATCAAAGGAAAGAAGTTGCACAAGAAATTCAAAAGTTGCTAGACAAAAGAGTCATCCAAAAGGTCCCAGCAGACCAGACAGGATATGGATCTTTTTACTGCCCAAAACGACAACGGACCAGAGACCAATTTTGGATCTAGGCAAATTGAATCTTTATCTGAAGAAGTCAAAAGTTTTGAATGGTCATGGTACAGTCCAATTCTGCCATTTCTTTGCAAGGATGACTGGATGTGCTCGACAGATCTTCAAAACCATACAATATCACATAAAAACAGACAGGCACTCCCAAAGAAACTTGCGCTGGGAGCCAGCCACTACCAATCCAGAGCTCTGCCATTTAAAGTCACCACCGTTCCCAGTGTGTTTACCAAATGCATGGCAGTGGTGGCTGGTCATCTGAGAGCCATAGGATTCAGAGTGTTTCCATATCTGGATGACTGGCTCCTTTCTGCCCCCTCCAAGCATCATCTTCTACATTCCAGGGACTATTTGCTCCATTTTTGTCAGTCACTAGGGATAATGATAAATTATGCCAAATCAAACTTGACACCACTCCAGAGCCTGGAGTTCACTGGCACACATCTGAATATAACACATATAGCACCATTACCACTTCATCGTATATTCACCCTCAGGAAACAGGTTCATCTGCTTATCTCCCATTCATCTCTCCCATCCAGATCAGTCCTACAAGCACTAGGATCCATGGCAGCAGCCATTGTATTGCTTCCATTGGCACTATTCTTTAAGCATGCACTTCAAAGGTCCTAGCTATTCTGTGGTCCATTCTTTGTCAGCCCCTATCCCTTCTAGTCAAACTTACTCCAATTTGCAAATGACACATCCACTGGTGGATTCAGTCGGACAACATTTATCTAGGCCAACCCTTTGTTTTACCACACCCAATGGCCACAGTGATCACGGATGCCTCCCAATGGAGAGGAGGGGGGCATGTCCGGTGAAAGATGGTCCAAGGTACATGGTTCCAACCCCCCCGCCCCCCCCGAGACCTATCTTCATATTAATGCACTAGAGAGGACAGTAGTCCTACTGGTGTTGCAGGCATTTCAAGATGTTCATCCTCTATTGTAATTCAGACCAACAAAATGTCTGTGGTCTTGTACAGCAACAAACCTGATTTTATCCCCTTAGCAGAGAGGTCAAGAAAGTGTAGGAATAGGCAATCTCCTCAGACCACTTTCTTGTTGCAACACACATTCTGGGGAAAATTAACATGTTAGCAGACAAGTTAAGCAGATCCATTCTGATACCTCAATCTGTGGCAAAAAGGATTTTCTGTCATTGGGGCCAACCTTGCTGCGACCTTTTTGTATCTTTCCACAACAAGTACAGCAGCTACTGTGCTCTTATCCCTTCTCAGGGGGAGTCACAGAGAGATGCCCTAATCCGCATTTATCCCCAGGTCTTCTTTACGCCTATAGCCCTCTTCTTGTGATTCCCAAGTTTTTGCAGGAAACAAGCTGGCTGAAGAGCTCAATCATCCTCATTGCCCCCTTCCAGCCCATTGCCCCTTCCAGCCTCAACATGTATTTTTCCCCTTTCTATGGTCTCAATTTCATTATCCTCCATGAATTCTGGAGCCATCCGGATCTTCTCTCACATTCATCAGGAATCCAACATCCCAATATCCAGGTCCTCAAACTAACTGCATTGTTTCACCACTTCCTATAATGGTTAGACAGACCAGACTTACTTCCTCTATACGTACCATCATTCTGTCTTCGCAAAAGGACTCTACTAAGAAAGTTTATAAGGGCAAGTGGAAAAGATTCATCCTTTGGGTCTTAATAGATGAGCTTGAAACTTTTTCTGCTCCAATTTCCACAGTATTTTTGGCAATTCTTTTTAAGAAGGAGATAGTCTTTCTACCATTAAGCTTGAATTAGCAGCCATATCTAATTTTCACATAGGAGACTGAGATTATTCCTTGGCTTCTTCCAAATTATGCAAAGCTTTTCTAAAAGGCATTTTTCTTCTCTGAACACTGGTAAAGGACCCTTCACCTCCCTGGGATCTGATTGTTATGCTTCAAGGTTTAACTCAGAAACCTTTTGAACCATCAGCTAAAACTGATCTAAAATTCCCTTCTTGGAAAACTATCTTCTTAGTAGTCATTACTTCTTCAAAGAGAATATATGAACTCCAGGCTCCTTCTTCAAAGACCCCTTACTTTATTTTCCATAAAGTTAAGGTCACTTTACAGACTAAACCTTCCTTTTAACCTAAAGTAGCCTCTGAAAAGAACATTAATCAATCCATTCATTTGTCAGTCTTCTTTCCAAAATTTTCATATAAAGGAGAGTGCATGCTTCATCCCCTTGATGTATACAAACAATTACGCATTTATCTTCACTGGACAAAACAGATCAGAAAATCTGATCAACTGTTTCCTTTTCACTGAAAAGATTGGGGTTCCGAGTTGCTAAAGTTATTTTAGCCAAATGGATTACAGACTATTTCTTGGATCTATTTTCAACAAGACATTGCTTTACCCAAACCACCCAAAGCTCATTCAACCAGATCCATGACTGCTTCATCTGCATTTTTGGTCAAGAACATCGATTGATGATATTTGCGCAGCAGCCACATGCACATGATCCAATGTTCATAGCTTTGTTACTCACTACAAATTGGATATTATATCTTGAAACTTAACCACCTTTGGTTCAGCTGTACTCCAGAATATCCTTCCATGAGGGCCACACAAGATCACTGCAGCTGGAGACTGCTGCATGGGTTGAGAAAGAATGAAAAGGACAACATCAGATTTTAACGTTATGTACTCACCATTACTAGGAATCTGTGTTGCCCATTTTCATTCTTCCTCAACTCCACCCCCATCCAATTCCCCATCCTTCATTCTTCTAGAGAAATCTGTTGGACTGTGTTTGGGAACCTACAGTTCTGGGTGTGAGCCTTTCCTTTTTTCTATCAGCTATTCCTTTCTCTGTCTAGCTATATGGGCCTTATGACTACAATCTCAATCTGAGGTAATTGGGATGGACTAAGGCATTATGGGTAGAGGAAGGAGCTGAAGAGTTGGATCCAAAGTCTGGAGTATGTGGCTGAGTTTGATCCCATGGATTGAGGAAGAACAAAAATGGACAACATGGTGAGTATGTAACTTTACATTAGCCATAAGCATTTTAAGTTTGACCAATTTATATAAAAAGAAGGGAGTGTTCAAACCTCAAAAATTTGCTTTCTCATAAGCAATTTTATCAAAACAGCATTACAGTTAGGAGTTTTTTTTTTGTTGTTTTTTAATCAAAACAAAACTTCTAGAGAGGCTCATGTACAGGCATGCTTCATAGTTGATACCAGAAACGCAGACATCTAGCAATATAGAAGGGTGGGACTTCCACCCGACCCTCCAAATCCACCTGTTCTTGATAAACTATGCAAGTACAATGTATGTGAGTGAAATCTCAACTGTTCAACCTACTTTATCAAGAAAATATAAACTAAAATAAGGAAAACACACTTGCATACAAATGGATATACTCACCAGTTGTCCATAAAAGCTGAAGCTGTAATCCAGGATAAAAAAGGTGCAGAACCTTAGTACATACTACTGTAGCCCGTCTCAAAAGTTACAAGTAAGCTTATACCATTTCAAGCTGATCAATGAAAGGATCTCTTTATGATTACATGACTGAATTTCTCCTCACTACCATCGCAATCCAGCATTTGTTCACACCAACTACCATGCTTGGGAGTATCTACACCTTATGTTGTGCATACTGTGACATAACATGCTGCTTAAAGTGCGAGGAGTTCACTTAGCGCTGAACCTGCCAGTTCATCCCCACACTTCATGCAAATCAAGAACAAGGAAAACTTAAAACCTGCGCTACTAACATGTGCATACAACTATACACTTGCTCAACATCTACAGAACTTCTAATGGAGCTGCTGGATTGAGATAGTTATTCAAGAACAGGGGCTGACAAATATGCTAATACCAACCAAGGAGGGGTCTTTCAAAGATCAAATGTAAAATATGACTGTATCTGTTACAGCAATTATCAGGGACTCTCCTCAGAGGCTCTGTGACTGGCCTGAATTCCAAAAGTAAACCTCCATGGTAGAAGGAACTGGAGGACACCCAAGCTTACAAGTTCAAAAAGCTGAGTCTTGAAGAACCAAGTGTCAAACTTGGAGGTAAGACTCCAGAATTACAGTCTAAGCAATAAACATTGGTAAATAATGAATGGACAACCAAATGGCTGCAATACTGGAATCAAGTACCAAAAACCACCATTCCCTAAATAAAATGGCATTTAACAGCAACATTTTCCCATGGGTGGTTCAAAACTTGATGGCAAAATTTGAAAGGGTTATGTGGCACCTGCTCATCCTTCCTTCTGTGAAGTGAGTGAGACAGACAGACAAAAGGTTCTGAATTCTAACCTCACACACTTACTTCAAGCAAGAACCAGAGCTGGGAAAGAACATCCAGGTTGAAGACCTTTCATTCAACTCTAGTTTCTGCCTTAACAAAGACAATAGGGAAATTAATGGATTGTTTTAAGAACAGGGATGATGCCACTTTTGGCAGGAAATAATTCTTAGTTCCAAGAGAAACACAATCCTTCAGAAAGAGTGGATATGTTTCCCTATCCCATGAGCAGAGGAAATGGATAGAAGAAAGAACATTTTCTAAGAGATGAACATCAAAGCCAATAAATCAGCAGATTTGAAAGGGAAAACAGAAAAGTCTATTACTCATGAAGTTTACGTGTCAGACAAGGAGGTGGTTCTTCACAGGTAGACGGAGCTACAAAACTCTTTATAGGAATTACTTGAGCAATATGTGCTGGGACAATGTCCTACCCTTCAGCAAGTCAGCATATGCAAAACAGTGGAATGAGTGATACTTAAATCATACAAGTGCCTGAAACACATCTGATGGGGAGACATAAGACACCTCTCCACCTAAACAGAGAAACTCTTGTACTCAAAGAACATGAGTTAGGTAGAAGGCATACCTGGAGCTTAAAACATCTGACACCACCCACACAGTAGGTCCATTGGGATCAGGGGGTGTACATCAAGAGCACAGCCCCAAGATGGAACTGGATGTCAATCCTAACAGAGGGAGAATTCATTGGCTTGTACCAAAATGGTCTACAATACCCCAAGAGATCTGAGAGCCTTAAACTATACTGCACAAGGCCACCAATGAACAACAGGGATTAGTTTTGAACCCCACCCTTCAAATTTTGGGATACAGCTTAAAATGAGGAAGATGAATCTCCTTTTACCTCATGTTGCACGTTAATGCCTATAGTGCCCCATTTCTATAAGATTTAATTTAGACAAGTCTAACATCCCTAATTTCAGGACAGGCTAGGAAAGGTGGCACAGGGTGTCCCCCCAGCACATTTTGCTATGGATAGGATGTCAATAGAGTGACACCTCTGCTTACAGTTCAGCACAAGATACACATCAACTTTCTGCAAAGAGGATAAATATTCTCTCCACCTGTTTACACTACATATGATAGGCTGGCTATCAGACCAAATCAAAAGTTGTCCTAAAATCAGATTTCTTTCAAAAGCCTTCAGGGCCAGGACTGTTGTTACAACAGGTAAGAAAATGATGGTAAAAATCTGTTGACGATAACTGCAACACTAATATTTTCAGTGTAGTCCTGTGGGAGAGTACAGTTGTCTAAAATCATACCATAACAGTAGATGTCCTTCCCTTCACTGTTGCAGTATTTATAACCCATGGGATGTTCTGTCACTGATAGCCCTACCTACAGCCAGTATACTAAAGTCTTTAATTCTTATCAGCTTGTATGTCAGACATATGGTCCCCATTTCAGCTTAGGGCATAAAGATGATGCATGGATACTCCAAAGTCATAACTGAAGTGCCCTAGGAAAACTACAGCTAGTGCAGGAGAAAGAACAACATGTACATCCAAGGAAAACAGAAGATGCCTAATGAAAAGGGCAAAGACCCCTTGGCCAGGCAGATAATCCTAAAAGAAAAAAGGGTCTGGAAGGAGGGACTGAATATGGCAACAGTGAAGGTAACAGCATCTACAATTAAGGCAAGATTTTACACAAGTGTACTATCCTTCTATTTGACTGCTGAAGTATTCATAACTTATGGGAGAGTACAAAAGCTACTGTAAGGAAAGGGAGGAGGAACGCAAACAGGAACCCTTCAAAAGCCCATGAAGAATAGCACTGCCAAAACCTGCCCTGGATCTTGAAATGGCATCCAGCTTGTAACATTTAGTGAAGGTATGTACAGAAGACCAAGTGGCAGCTTCAAGGATGGAACTGGTGCCCAAACCCTTGAAGAAAGCCCCAGAGGAGGCCACTGCCCTGGTATGATAGGCCTGAACAGAGGCAGAAAGCTGCTTGCCATGAAAAAAGAATTACAAAAAAAAAATGGCTGTCGAAATACAGGAGGAGATGGTTTACTAAGAAACCCAATGTCTTGGCATGAAAAGAAATGAACAGTTGCTCATATTTATCTATAGACGTTGTCTTGTCAAAATAATACCTGAGCTGTCTCTGAAGATCCAAGGTGTATAAAATTTTCCCAACAGCAGACTTGCAAAAAAGGAAAAAAGGAAGGAGGCTTAGCAGACTGAATAAGGGACAACTTATTGACCTCTTTGGGCATAAATGGATTAGTACACAGTGACACCATATCCCTATGAAAAATCAAAAAGGGAGAACTACCATCAAGGCTAGGAGCTCAGAAAATCTCTTGGTAGAAGGGAGGGCAATTAATAAAACTGTGTTCCAGGTGCAATGTTGCACAGAAGCAGGTTCAAAGGGATCCTGGGTTATTTTCTCAAGAACATGATTAAGGTCCCAAGAAAGAAAGATAGACTTTTTTGGTGGCTTGATGTGGAGTACACCTTTTATAAATAGTTTAACGTCAAAACAAGAGGTCAATAGAGGGTTCAAGGGCAAACAAGCAGAGATCACTGACATATGAGCTTTGATAGAAGAATATGTTAAGTCAGCTTGGAGCAGTTCACACAGGTATGAAAGAATCAAAGGGACCTTGGGGGAAGCTGAAGACACCAAACAGAAAACCTCTTCCATTTGAACACAATGATTTTCTGGCACTGGGTTTCTTGGCCTCCTACAGAACCTTAAGCACATTTTCAGAGAAATGGCGTCAAAACAGAATTAAAACCCTATCATCCAAAGTGTCAACTGAAGAATGGACAGATGAGGGTGAAGGAGAAACCCTTTGTCTTATGTGAAAAGATCCATCCTGTGAGGTAACTTGTGATGACTGCCCATGTCCAGATGAAAAAGGAGGGGAAACCAGTGCTGTCTGGGCCAAAAGGGAGTCACCAAAAAGATTTTTGGAGAGTCCTGTTTGATCTTGTGCACAACCCTGGGAAGAAGAGGAAGAGGGGGAAAGCATAAAGGAAAAATCCCTTCCATGAAAAAGATATGGTGTCCAACCTTCAGGGCAAGGACTTGGGGTTCTGCAACAGAAGCAAGGAAGCTGTCTGTTCAGAAGAGAGGCAAAGAGATCTACTTTAGGGATACTCCACCAATGAACTATGTCCAGAAACATTTCTCTGAGAAGGATCCATTCATGAGGGTGTGCCCAGAACCTGCTCAGACAGTCTGCTACCCGGTTTGTACCGAAGGAATGCAAACTGCCTGCATTTATTAAGACAATATTAAGGTAAGCATCCTTCACATCCAAAGGAGATAGGAAGGCTTGAGGAAATGCAGTCTGGAGGGAAAGCATCTGGAAGGTGGGTCCCTTGAGGAAAGTACTAAAAAAAAAGAAAGGTGTAAAACAGACCTCCCGGACCCCTCCTTTCTCGGGACCAAAAACATCCTAGAATAAAACCCTGTACACCATAAAGACCTCTGGGACAGGTTGAGTAGTGTCCTGATCTAGTAAACCCTGTAACACAGCTGCTATATATCGGAACACTTTATAATCCCAAACTTCTGAAATATAGAATTTCAGAATCCTGAGATTATAAAGCTGAAAATTCAAAAATCTGAAATCCCAGATGCACGAATTTCAAAATCCCAAAGTCTGGAGATGTTGAATTAGCGCTTCTGGTGTTGCGGTTTGTGAATGGATAGTTGGAAGTTCAGGTAAGTATTTATGTTTAAGGGTTTTGGTTAGGGTCTTTAGTTTGTGTCAGTGTGCGACTGTGATGTGTGTGTGTGAGGGGAATTTAGCTTGTATGGTGGTGTTTTTGTGTGTTTGTCTGTGTGGTGCGACCTTGGAGTTAGTATATTTAAGTAGGGGGGTGCACTGTGACTTGCCCCCCTGCTTGTATGTAGTGTAGGTTTGTGTGTGGGGGGTATGGTTAGTGTAGGATTCGCGCTTTTGGCGTTTCGGCTTTATGATCTCGAGATTCTGAAATTCGATATTTCAGGATTTCTGGATTATAAAGTGAACCTATATATATATATATATATATATATATATATATATATATATATATATATATATATAGGTATGCACACATTTGGTCGGCCGGTAGATGGCCGATTGGAAAATGTTCGAACGCATGTCGGCGAGTTCACATAAATGCGAACACAAAGTAAGCAAAACGCAAAATCTCCCCCCCTTTGTGATCCATGGTAGCGCTTATTTAGGTGGTAGAGTGGTCGGAATTGTCGAATTCTGTGTTTTGTTCGACATTCCGACCGTTCGCCACAAGGAGATTCGACGTTGCAGGTCAGTGTTGTACCTGATCGACAGAAGGTTGTTCGATGAAATGCATGTATTATACTATATATATATATATATATATATATATATATATATATATATATATATATATATATATATCTACACACACACACATATATATGTATATGTGTATATATATATATATATATATATACACACACACACACACTACATATATATATATATATATATATATATATATATACCTATACCTATATATATATATATATATATATATATATATATATATGCACATACACACACACACACACATATATATATATATATATATATATATATATATGTGTGTGACCCCTAACCGGAAAAGCCGAAAGAAACAAACACATACATACATATATATATATATATATATATATATATATATATATATATACATATATCTGTCTATATAAACACACACTCCTTATCCTCCCCTCTGCTGTTCAGTAGGAAAGGTGTGCTGACAAAGCAAAAAATCTAACTAGTAAATCTAACAAATTACTCAACTTACCCTAGACATTCAGAACGAAGACAACGTATTTTTTCAAAAGCTGCAAACCTATCTAACAAATAACTGTACACGTCAATTAAACTTGACCTAAGCTAAGTATAAACTGCTTGCTATGATATTTCTTATTTCACACACTCTGTTTTTAAACACCTTTATTAAATTATCACTTAAGACATAGACAAAACGCATTAACAGAAAAGAAAAAAAAACATATTAACATTTTTTACCTTTTACATACATTATACATCATGCTTTCTTTCTTTCTTTAGAACTATCATTAGTCCAACATTACATAATTTGCTCAATTCCTGTTTTCCCTTAACCCTCAGTCCTCTTACTGAACATTATTCTGCATGTATTGTTCCAACAAATTCCATTTATTTCAATTTAGTTTGCTCCTTCCCTTTTGTAAAGATCTCTCTTTCAGTTCTTTAATCTCTTTTATGATGGTCACTACTTTAAATACAGTTGAGTTAGACTATTATCTTTCCCTCAATAATTATTTGCTCTCAATACCTTGGTTCCTTTGCCAGTTTTTTCCAGTAAATTCCAGCCCCCTCTAGCTTATTTTCTATACTCCTAATCGGCAAAATCTCATTTCTCCACTCTCATGCTGGCTTAGTTCTTAGAATATTTTCTGCTACTTTATGAATATAATATTCTTTATGGCTGCTGTTATTCTACTTAAGGATCTGCATCCAAAATCCCATTCTTTCCTTAATTCTTAACCCCCCTCCCCTTCAACATTAAGTGTTTCTACTTTGAATTATAACCTTATGATAGTGTTATATACAGATGAACCTTAAATGTGTAGCTCTGAAATATCCTTCAAAATCAGGTAATCCTACACCACTTTGCTCTTGTGGAAGGATTAACTTATCTCACTTAACTCTTGTCCTCTTCCCATTCCAGATAAAGTCACTCAGTTATTATCCACAACCTATCCTCAGATTTTTATATATAGGTCAGGCCTATTTTTAATCAGAGACTACAAACATTTTTGCTGCTTGCATTTTACTATCAATATTCACAAATAGCTTCCAGTTTTTCATTTTTTATTATCTTTTGTTTAATCTCTTTTCACATATCCTTAGCTACAACAACTGAAGCCTTTTTAATCCATACTCTTAAATACTTCAACTTATCGTGTGTCTATAAATATGGGTATTGCTGAACCAATTCATGTATGGGTACATAATTTACAGCTGTAGCCTTTTTTTATCTTCATCAATGTTATAGCTCAAAAAAGACTTGAAACTGTCTTAAAATGTTCTACAACACTGAGAAGTCTTTTTCTGGATTAAACAGGTATACAATATATCATCTGCAAATACAGCCAACTCTACTTGATTACCACACCTAATGCATCCTTGAATTTCAAAGTCCCTTATCTTCTTTGTCAGTGGCTCTAAATATAAAGCAAATAAAAAATGGGAGAGGACACCCCTGCCTGGTTCCTGTGTTCAAATACAACTTACCAGAGAAAAACCTCAGACTAATTCTTGCCTCCTATCCTTCAAATATTTTCCTAATTAACATTATTCTGTCAGTGAATGCAAATCCGTCCATTGCCCTACTCAAACAATCCCAGCTCACTCTTTCAAATGCTTTCTTTGCATCAACACCCACCAACAACTGTGGTATTTTCTTACATTCTGCTCCCTTCTGGATCATCTTTGTTCTATTAATAAAAATGAAGATAAAGAGATTTGCGCTAGGGAACCACGTTCCTATAATCACAAAAACAAATAGTAAAAATCCCATAAACAGGAACATGGAGGCTTGATAAATCGAGCGTGCACTTCACTTGTATTTAAACGAAACCACTTTGTACCAATGAATGTAACTTCAAGCGAAAAAGACAAAGTATACCACAAGAGAAAAAAGTCCACAAAACTCCAGAGGGCCAGGAACGTTCTTTATTCACATGCAGTAAGCGCTTTCACCAAAACAGTATGATGAAGCCATTTTGGTGAAAGCGCTTACTGCATGTGAATAAAGAACGTTCCTGGCACTCTGGAGTTTTGTGGACTTTTTTCTCTTGTGGTATACTTTGTCTTTTTCGCTTGAAGTTACATTCATTGGTACAAAGTGGTTTCGTTTAAATACAAGTGAAGTGCACGCTCGATTTATCAAGCCTCCACGTTCCTGTTTATGGGATTTTTACTATTTGTTCTATTAATGTTGTCAATGTTTCCTCACTTCCACAAACCACACTGATCCACATCTATCAATTTTTGCAACATCTTTACCATTCTTTTACTTGGCATAGACAAATGCTTTACAATCATGGAATAACATTGAAATGGGTCTATAAGGAACTAGGTCTAACAGATCTTTAAAGTCTTTGGATAACACAGACATCACAGCTTTCTTCCAAGATGATGGTTCCCCTACTCCTTTTAACATACTGTTAAACCAAATCTTCCAGATCTTTATCACTTTCTTCACTCCTAAATTATCTTCCAGAGGAATACCAAATGTTCCTGGAGACTTTCAGATAGATTATATGTCACCATTTTACCTCATCTTCTATCTTAATTATTAGTTGTTGAGCCTCGTCTCGCTTTAACCTTATCATAATTAAGTCTTCCATAAATATTGCCATTTGTGCTCTTTCTTGATTTCTACATTCCTCTGCTTTATACAGATTTTTATAAAAGTCTCAAAATATCTGTAAATATGTAATACCTCTACAGGGTCTCTGGATATTTTTCTTGTTGTAGGCTCCCTGGGTTTATTGATGACCATTCCACTTCGGTTGCTTAACTTGTGCTAAATGTTTTTGTGCTCTGGAGTTATCAAAAACTAGCTTCTTAACAGCAATCTTTCTAAACTAAAGCAATCAGGGAATGTTGAAAGACAAGTATGAGATTTAAGCTGTTGTATCCAGCTGCCTTCAGAATATGTCTTCCTGGAAGATGAAAGTCATTTTTATGCAGAGTATGCTAAGGAAGAAATACAAAACATTGTTCATAAAAAGTGAGCTATCAAACAGAAGGGGGCCCCATTTCTTATTCTTCTGATAATAAAGTTCATAGAGACAGACTTCACCAGTGAAACCTTTTCTAATGTTCCAAAGGAAAATGCGTGAGAGAGAGAGAAAAGCACAGGAGTTGATTAGACAAACTAGGAGTACACTGGAAATGAATCAAGAAACTGGAGTTGAGAGATGGAGATAAACAAGAAAAAAACAGCAACTTGGAAAATAATGAACAAATGTGGGATTACAAAGCCTCAATGATATTTGTGAAATATGGCTGAACAAAAAAAAAATGGAAATATTGGACTTTTTTGACTTTATTAAACTTATTAGGGGACTCCAAAGCATTTGCCTTACTTTGTGCTATTAAAATTTGGAAGCATATTAAAGAGAATGGATGTAAGCAAAACAATTTTTGTTCTTAAAATTTTTTTATAAAACACTCCATGGTATAAACCACATGTTATATAATAAAGTATTTTAGTTATGTTTTGTGTTTTAAGGATACCAATGTAAAAGGGTACTCCCTTTTTTCATCATCTTTTTTCAGTGTAGGCATTGCAATGTAAAAAAGAGAATAAAGCGTGGACAACAGCATGTTTAAGACAATAGCCTGCAATCTTGGGTTGTTGAGGTGGGGTATGGGGTATAAAAGTATACAGATCATGATGCAAGTAGCGTTAACATGCATTCTTTTCTTCTTTTTCATAGGGGAATGACTGGATTAGGCCTCTTGGTTTGATCTAGCAAGTTTGAAGAGGAAGCAAGTAAATAAGAGAACACTGAATATAATGAAAAATGTTTCCGTTAGCAAATAAATGTTCACAGTGGAATATGGGTAGTCTGTAGATGAAGGCGACTACATACCTGGTACTTTTCTGGTAAGTTTCTGTGGTGACAAGTTGATAAGATAAGATGGTAATACTTTTAAAGCTAAAAGTTAATGTTTTCTGAAAGCATTCAAGTTGTTTTCTACATCTGAAACAGTACAGTAAGAAAGATAAAGCTAAGACAGACAGCACTTCGTGTAAATAGAATTGTGTGTTTTAGCATAGATAAACACAAGTTATTTAATTATCATAATGATAGAGCCAGCTGTTTTTCATCTGATTCAACATATGGGATGTCTGATCTGACTGGATCTGACTTTGGCACTGAATTTTAAGCTTCCACAGTTCCAGGGCACTGACTCCTTCCCTACCCATAATTCCCTGAACTCCAATCTAAACCTTAAGATAGAGTTTGCCCTTTATTACATTACTCAGACTTATTTATGAAGAAATATTAGAGACCTTAAAAATCAAACTTAAAAGAGACCAGAAAAGGAGGCCAAGGTTGTTAAACAGTGTTGGTCACAGACATGGTGTCATGTAGCAACCATTCAATCATCTCAAAGTCATCTGTATACATATGTCAATTTGGCAAGGGGGCTGAAGGGGGTTGGTTGAACTGAACGAAAAAGACAATTTGGTGTATTGTTATTTTAAGTACATAACTTTCGTACCCAATATTGTCTATTTTTGTCCAATTCAACATATGGGACAGGTTCTCAAGCTGTCTTTTAGGGTGGTATCAAGGAAGAGCATTCCTGAGAATGGTGAAGCCACAGGAGGAACAAGATCAGGCTTGCACATCCAACTTATGAGTAACACAAGTAAACACAGTGGACCAAGTTGCTGCTCTACAAGTATCATCAATGGGTAGCCTCCAAGATAAAGTTGTTGAGATAACCACTGCTCTCACTGAATGAGCCTTTGGTTTGGACAGTAAATTTAAGCCCATCTTAGCACAGACAAATGAAAAATTGACAGCCATCTGAATAGTGTAACTTTCGTAACAGCTCTGCCAAGTCTAGATTTTGAGAAGGCAGTAAATAATTGATCAGATTTTCTGAACTGTTTCATCTGAAGGAGGTAGAACCTGAGTTGATGAATATGTAGCATGTGCAGGATGTATTCACTTTTTTGAAAATTTGGAAAAAAACACTGGTAAAACTATGGATTGATTTAAGTTACTAAGGATGCTACCTTTGGAAGGAAAGATGCATTAGTTCAGAAAGAAACACTATCTTACGGAAAACCAAATAAGTGGGTTTACTTGAGATTACTGGTCAGTTCCAAAATCTGTCTGGCATTAATGATTGCAACTAAGAAAATTAACTTTCAACTCAAATATTTGATATCTATAGTGGCTACAAGTTCAAAAGGAGGTTGAGTCAGAGCTCGGAGCATAACAGTAACATCCCATAGAGGGACTGGATTTCTAATGGGAGGATGCAACAGGAAGGTTCCTTTGAGAAAGGTTTTCAGTATGTTTAAGCATGCCACAAATATATCATTTTCTCCAACATGACAATTGGAAATTCCTGCCATTTGAACTTTAATAGTAGAATAGCTATAGCCCTGTTGAAAGAGTTAAGCTAAAATTCCAGAACAGATAAAGAATCCAAGCCTTAAGCTATTGCTCAAAAAGAAAATGTTTCCATTTACTCTTATAAACCTTTTTCATAGCAAGATTCTGCGAAGCTGATATGATGTCAACAACTGTCTTGGGAAGCCTGCCATCTCTGGCTATTATCAGAATTGAAGAACCAAGCAATTAGCTTCATGGTAGCTTGATCCGGAGAAGTCATTCCAGACAGGTGGGATAGAAGGTCTGGATACTGAGCCAGCATCCAATGAAGGATGTACTAAAAGAGGCCACAGAAAGGGAACTACATTTGTCAGGGCTAGAAGGGGGCAATGAGGATTACTTTCGCCTTGAACTATCTGCCTTTCTGAATGAATTTGTTCATGAGGGGTAAAAGGGGGGACACACATAAAAGGCCAGGGGCCAACTGTGGACCACAGCATCCTTTGGTGATTGTCCCTGTGGAGGGATCAGGGCAAAGTAACTGCTGCATTTGTTGAGGTGGGCCTCAGTGGATGAAAATGAGAAGTTATGTACCTACCATAACGTTCAATGTTAGTTGTCTTCTCTCGCCTTCTTTCTTGCTTGATGGGTTCGGAGCCGATCCTCGGCTCCGACTCGGCACTTGCTAAGCTCGAGAGTCACTTTTACCAGCTCGAGGCAGCCCCATATCCCATGATGCAAGGCGGTAAGTACCCAGATCTCGTTTGATGACAAAAGGGCAATAGCACCTAGCATAAAAACTTCCCAAAGGAAGAAAGAAGGAGAGAAAAACCTGCATGATGGTAGAAGGACCAGGTCTGTATGGTCTTCAGAACTATAATTCTTTGTAGAGAAAGGTCTGTCCAGGCTTGGGGGAAGGAGGGAGGGTCGCAAGAAAGAAGGCGAGAGAAGACAACTAACATGGAACTATATGGTAGGTACATAACTTCTCAATGTTAAGTTGTCAATCTCGCCTTCATTCTTGCTTGATGGGACCGCGTCCCTAGCACCTCTATCCTGGGTGGCTCAATGGAACAGACTCTTGAGGACGGTAGAGCCAAAACTGGCTCTGTCCCTGGAGGCCAAATCCAATTTGTAATGGGAAACAAATGTATGAGGAGTGGCCCAAGTGGCCGCTGCACAAATAGTGTCTAAAGGAAGTCTAGCTTGAAAGGCTGTAGAAGTAGCTAAGCTTCTGGTTGAATGTGCTTTAGGTTTTGAGCACAGCTGTTTTCCCCTGAGCCGATAAATTTCAGAGATGACAGAAGAAAGCCATCTAGATAAGGTCACTTTTGAGACAGGAAGGCCTTTCTTGTTATCAGCATAGGAAACAAAGAGTTGATCGGATTTCCTGAATTGTTTTGTTCTGTCCAAATAATATCTGAGTTGGCGGTGGACATCAAGATAATGTAGTTTTTGTTCCGATCTGTTTGAATAGTTTGGAAAAAATACAGGGAGATCAATGGCTTGATTCAAATTAGTCTTTGAGGCGACCTTCGGCAAAAAGGTTGGATTAGTTCTCAATGATACTCTGTCTTTATGGAAGACCAAATAGGGGGGGCGAACAGATAGAGCATGAAGTTCAGACACCCTCCTAGCCGATGTAATAGCTACCAGGAACAAAGTTTTCCATGAAAGAAATTTCAGGGAACAAGAAACAGCTGGCTCGAAGGGGGGAAGAATCAAGGATGTCAGCACTAAATTTAGGTCCCATTGAGGAGGAGGTCTCCTGACTGGAGGCTTCAGGAGGAAAATTCCTTTCAAGAAGGCTCTACAAAGCCTGTGGGACATGATATTGTGATCTGCGAACCCGACATGAAAGTTCGAGATAGCAGCCAACTGAACTCTAACTGTGGAAGAAGAGGAGCCCGCGTGAAAAATCTCCGCTAAGAAATCCAAAACTGCTTGAACTGGAGCAGTGAAGGGATCAATATTCTTGGCTTTAGCCCAATAAGAGAAACGTTTCCATTTGCTTGTATAAATCCTCCTGGTAGAGGATTTTAATGAAGCTACTAGGATGTCTCTAACAGGGTTAGAGATCATAGGAAGCCTGGCTAAGGAAGGAAGTGGAGCAACCATGCTGTGAGGTTGAGAGAGGGGATAGACCGGTGCAACTGACCGGACTGGTGAATCAGAAGATCTGGCACTGGGTCCAGATGCCACGGCTGCACCAAAAGGTGACGATGGAGGAACGGAAACCAAATTTGTCGAGGCCAATAAGGAGCAATGAGAATCAATTTGGCTCTCAAAACGGTTGCTTTCTGGATAACTTGAGGGATCAGAGGAAAAGGAGGAAAGGCATAAAGAAGTCCCTGGGGCCAATCCTGGGTCAGAGCGTCTCTGGGGGGATGGCCTGGCAGTGGGAAGAGAGAGAAGAAGTCTGGGCATTTGCTGTTTTGGGGAGTAGCAAAAAGATCGCAACATGGGCGACCCCATTCCAGAAAAATCTCTTCCACTATAGATTGCTTGAGAGATCACTCTTGAGGCATGAGAATAGCTCTGCTCAATCTGTCCACTAAAATGTTGGTTTTCCCAGGGATGTGCGTTGCTACCAGAAACCGATGAGAGGAGATCGCCCATTGCCAAAGTCTGAGTGCTTCTCGACACAAGGGGTAGGACTTGGTTCCGCCCTGTTTGTTGATATACCAAACTACAGACATGTTGTCTGTGTGGACTGCAATTGTCCCTACGGGAAGAAAGTCGTTGAGGGCTTGCAACGTTAAAAGCACTGCTCTCATCTCTAGGACATTTATGTGCAGGTGGTATTCGAAAGGTTGCCACGTCCCATGAACCATCCTGCCCTGATAATGACCCCCCCACCCGATCAGGGAGGCATCCGTAGTGACAGTGGCTACCGGAGATGGGGGTACAAAGAGTCTGCCTTGGTGAATCTGGGGAGAAGCGATCCACCAAGCAAGAGGATTCTTGCAAATCTGTGTCACCAGTATTTGGTGACGCATTGGAAGCTGTTGGTAAGACCACTGAGTGAACAACATCCATTGAAGAAGGCGCATATAGAAGCGAGCCATGGGAGGAAGGGTAATGGCCGCAGCCATGAGGCCTAACACCTTTAGAACCATTCTGGCCTGTACCTTCTTGTTGGCTAGAATGATCCTGACATGACTTTGAATGTCTGAGATTCTTTGATCTGTAAGGGTAGCTGACATCCGAACAGTGTTTAAGTCTGCGCCTATGAAAGTAATAGACTGGCAGGGCAATAAGGATGATTTTTCGGAGTTGATCGAGATGCCCAATTGAGAACAAAGATTTATAGTGTAATCCCTGGCTTGAACAAGCTGATGCCTGGTGGTGGCTGACAGGAGCCAGTCGTCGAGATACGGAAACACCTGGAATCCTTGACGTCTCAGGTGAGCCGTGACCACTGCCATACATTTGGTGAACACTCTGGGGGCTGTAGTGAGACCAAAGGGCAGGGCTCTGAACTGGAAATGACTGGACCCCAGCCAAAAGCGGAGGAATCTCCTGGAGCGTCTGTGAATTTTTATGTGATAGTACGCATCCTGAAGATCTATTGAGCACATCCAGTTGTCCTTCTGTAAGAAGGGCAGAATTGACTGAAGAGTGACCATTCGTAATCTTGTCTTCCTCACAGACTTGTTGAGTCTGCTGAGATCCAATATTGGTCTCCAGTCTCCCGTCTTTTTGGGGACCAAAAAGAACCTTGAGTAGATTCCGGGCTCTGAATGATCTGTTGTAACTGGCTGAATGGCTCTTTTTTGCAGTAGTTTTAAGACTTCTAACTCTGCAATTTCCCTTAGACCGGTTGGTACATCTGGAAGGGAATTTGAGTGATAGAAAGGACTTTCCTCGAAAGGAATTCTGTAACCCTCGGATATGATCGACTGTACCCATCTGTCTTGAGTGAGGGAACGCCAGGCTTCTGGGTACAGCGATAGTCTTCCCCCGACTGCCTCCAAGGATGGACAGCCGGGCAACACCTCAGGGATGCTGAAAGGGCTTGTCAGAGAGAGGCTCTCTGCTTCCCTGGTTTTGTGGACCCCCTCTGCCTCTAGAGCAGCGTCTGTTATTGTTACCCCCTCTGCCTCTAGGGGTAAACTGACCACGTGAATCCGGCGTGACTCCTTGGGATTTGCGGAACCACATTTTGCCACCCTTCTATCCTTTGGGGTAAGGTCTAGAAGGGGTGGAAAAATGGACCCCTACGGCAGAAAGAGTCTTGCCGTCCTGCTCACACCTGGTCAACGTTTCCTTCACTTGAGGGCCAAACAAAGCTGACCCATCAAATGGAGAGATTGTGAAGGACGCCTTAAAGGGATCTGCAAAATTACAGAGCCGCATCCAGGCTTGGCGTCTAAGAGCCACACCTGTACCTGCGGCCCTACTCGCTCCATCAGCAGCATATGATATCAGTCGCATGGAGGAGTTAGCAATAGAATTAAGGGTTCCTAGCTGCAAAGCAATTTTTTCTTGAGCCCCTGCAGCTGTAGGATCCTGTACTACTTCACCTAGCTCCTTAAGGATATCCCTCTGGAGACTGGTGAAGTGACATAGGTAGTTCAGCGAACGCATAGCAAAGGTCGCTGAAGAGAACATCCGCTTACCATATCTATCCATGGTCCTAGAGTCCTTATTAGGAGGATGGACAGGTACGGAAGGATCTGCAAGTTCCTTCTTAGTGGCAGCCGCCACCACCATGGCATCAGCAGGGACACCTTTTGTGAGGAATTGCTTGTCCGACGGAGCAGTGATAAATTTAGAAGGCCTTCTAGGGACTGGCTCTACAGAGTCAGGAGCAGCCCATGCCTTTCGAGCAATAACCTGCATAAGGGGGTCGAAAGGCGGAGACACCCAGGAGGTGGAGGGCCGAGATCCAAACGCCTCCAGGTATACTGACTCATCCTCAGAGGGATTATTGGTGGGCCAGTTTCCCCTCTGTCTAAGGAGTTCTAGGATGTCTGAAAAGGAGACATCCTCAGAGGGGGATCTTGGGGATCCCTCTGACTCATCTAAGTCAGTATCTGAAGTGATAGACTCTGGGGAGTCTACGTGTTTCCTCTTACAGGTCCTCTTTCGCGGAGGATCTCCTGACAGATCAGGAGAATCCTCGGAAGAGGGGGTTCTTCCCAGTGGGGAAACCTGAGGCGGAGGATCTCTGGGTCCGGGAGCAAGAGAAGTGGCAGAGATGTCAACAGGCACCATAGAGGGAGGAGCTAAGGGAACAGACTGCTGGTTGAGTCCAGTGGCCAGCACACTCTTCATCACCTCGAAGGCTCCCCTCCCAGGGAGGTCCGAGAGAACCCGTTCCGAAGAACCAGGAACTCCAGGACCCACCAAAAGGGAAGGCTCCGAGGCAGATGTCAGAGCCGAGCTCACCAAGGCCGAGGCTCCAAGGGGAAGAGTGGGGTCGGACAAGGGTCCGATGCCACTCACCCCCTCGGAGGAGACCAGTGAAGCCCGACCACCGAATCCCTCTAAGGAAGGTCTCGAAGAGGAGATAAGAGTAGAGGCTGAAGGAGCAGAAGGGGGTATCTGTCCCTCAGCCGTAGCAGAAACCATTCCCGAAGACTCCAACTCCAAACTCTGTGGTAGAGTCGAAGGAGGAACTGCAGTGGGGTGTGGACTAATAGTCGTCTGTTGAGACGGACTATGTAGCATTTGGGCCAGTGCCTGTGATTTTAATAATCTACTGACCACTCTCTCTAAATCATGGTCAGAAAGCCTGGATGACCTGGATGATCGGCTCCGATGGCTCCGTTCCGAGAGGAGAGGAGAAGCCGGAGCCGAGAGTATTGGCTCCAAGGAAGGGGACCTAGACCTCTTCCTCGAAGGAACCATCGGAGCCGAAGAAATCTTGGAAGCTGTTGGAGCCGACAACTTCTCGGCACCGACAGAAGGTTTCGATGCATCGGCTCCGGCCAGAGCCGATACAGCCATAAACGTAAGGGTGTCGGAGCCGGTCGGCGCCGACACGGCCAGAGCCACATGGTGATCGGAACCGATCGGAGCCGACACCGAAGTGGTCGAACCAGAATCGGCACCGATAGCCATCGGTGCCGAAGGTTTGTGCAAACCAGAATCGGCTCCAGCCGGAGCCGATCTCGACTCTGAAAGAGTCGAAGCCGAGGCCGCAGGCTTGGACACAGAAGCCTGGGCCTTGGAAGACTTAGAAGTCTTAGATGGAGCCGACTTAGCCGGTGAGCCCTCCGGCTTAAGAAGGCCCCTCAAAATAAGCTTTTTTCTCCTTTCCTGCAGGACTCTCTGGCTAAAAGAATGACAAATCGCACAGGAGTCCTGCAGGTGGAGAGGTCCCAGGCAGTAAAGGCAAGAAGTGTGACCGTCTGTCAGAGACATTTTCTGACAGCACGAGTCACACTTCTTAAAGCCTGAGACCCTTTCCTTAGACATGTTATAAAACACACACACACAACACTTGTCCAAGAAAATTTTACAATCCCAAAGGGAAAAGTATTGTCTCACAAACACACACACACACCCTAACAAGGGGGGGGGATGGGATGGGAGAAGGCCTGACTAAAAAGTTTTAGTAGAGAGGGAAATTTAGTCAGGAAAGGACTAAAACTAGTCTAAAACTATTAATTTTAACTTTAAAAATGATTTCAAACTGAAAAAAGGGGCAAAGAAGTAGTGTGTAAATCACTTACCAGGAGCTGGTAAAAGGAGGACCTCATCAGCGAAGCGGCAAACGAGATCTGGGTACTTACCGCCTTGCATCATGGGATATGGGGCTGCCTCGAGCTGGTAAAAGTGACTCTCGAGCTTAGCAAGTGCCGAGTCGGAGCCGAGGATCGGCTCCGAACCCATCAAGCAAGAATGAAGGCGAGATTGACAACTTAACATTTAATGTTGTCACCATTGGATTGAGAGACCACTGGTGAGGAGTTAGGATACTCCTGCTCAACCTGTCCATTAGAACAGTGAACACCCCAGAATGTAAGCTGTTATCAGTAGACAGTGTGAAGACATCACCCACTACCAAACCTCATGGCCTGTCGACACAGTGGGTAAGAATGAGTTCCTTCTTGCTTGTTGATGCCATGTTATGTCTGTATGGAAATCACACTCTTGGGAAGGATATCCTGAACAGCCTGCAATGCTAGGAGGGCCATCTTCATCTCAAGACATTAATGTGAAGGTTGGCCTCTAAACTTGACCATGTACCTTGGATCATTCTCCCTTTGAAATGACCCCCACCCTAGAAAAGAGATGTCCATGGTGACGACTGCTATTGGTGGGTCTGTATGAAAAGGTTAACCTTCTGTTGCTGAAGGGGGGGTAATTTACCACTTGGTGTGTTGCCTGCAAACTCTTGTGAATCGAATCTCGGCGTGTAAAGGGAGGAATTTCTGAGACCACTAAACTGCTAGTGTCTACTGAAGAATTCTCATGGGGTAACAAGACATTGGAATCATCAGAACTGAGAAAGGCATGAGACCTAAAAGACGTAATATCAATCATGCTGGAGGGTGGGAATGATGCATTACCTGTGTGGCCATTTAACACAAACAGCAAACTCTGTGTTGTGGAAGACTGACAATTTGCAGAGCAGTATTGAAGTGACATCCGATAAATTCTATCTGTTGTGTTGGAAACAACTGAATGTGAAAATTCACTGTTATGTCTAGACTCAGTAAACACTTGAGGAGAAGGTCTGGATGATGAGGTCTAGATGATGTACCAGAATATGCTTGGATGTTGCAGTTAGGAGCCAATCATTTAGGTAGGGGAAGACTTTGATCCACAGCATATGCAAGTGCACCACTACCACTGCCATTATCCTGGTGTACACCCTGGGGGCTGTGGTGAGACCAAATGGCAGAGCTCTGAACTGGAAATGATTGGTTCCCATCCAAAAATGGATGAGACTCCTGGACTGCTTCTCTATTTTTACATGAAAGTAAGCATCCTGGAGATCTGTAGAGCACATCCAATCATCCTTCCTCAAAAGAGGAAATATGAACTGAATTGTGACCATCCGGAATTTTGCCTGTTTTACAAACTGGTTGAGATGTCGGAGATCCAAAATTGGTCTGTCGTCCCCAGTTTTGTTTGGCACTAAAAAGAACCTTGAGTAGACTCTGGATCCTAAATGGTCTTGGGGGACCAATTAGATGACTTTTTTCTAGCAGCCTGCAAATTTCTTCTACTGCTGGTTCCCACTGACGGGATGGAACACTGAAATCACTTTCTTCTTTATGAGAGGATACAAAAAGGGAATGGAATAGCCTCTGTAAATTATATGTTACACCCATGTGTCTTTTATTACGTCTTGCCAGGCTTGGAGGGGTGCAGAGATAAGTGTCCCCAGACTGCCTCCACAGTGCAGCAGTCAGCCAACCCCTTAAGGATACTGACTGAGCCTCTAAAGGGACTGCAGAAGCCCTGCTTATGCAGCCTCCCTGCACCTCTAGGGTGACATCCATTGTGACTTCCTCCACCTCTGCCACATGAAGGTCTATTATCAACAGAATCCTGGTAAGATCTCTGTGACTTATGAAACGCCATCTTTTTTCCCAGTCCTCTGATTCCTAGAGTAGGATCTCTGAGGTGTGGAAAAACAGATGTCTACAGCAGACAGAGTCTTACCAACTTGCTGGCTCCAGGTCAATGTGTCTTTCACTTTGAGCCCAAAAAGTGTGGAGCCATCATATGGGGCATTGATGAAGGACATCTTGAAGCCTTCTGCAAAATCACAAAGACACATCCAGGCATGCTGTCTTACTGTAAGTCCTGTGCCTGCTTGCTCTGGCTGAGCCATTGGCTACATTAGAGGCTGACTGCAGGGTTGATAGCTGGGAGTCCACATTCTTTTGGATGTCCACAGATAAAACTCCAGAAACTGACTTGGAAATTTCTTTAGTCAAGTCCCTCTGAAATCTTATGACACAAGCTAAATAATTCAGTGACCTGAGTGCAAAGGCCACTGATGAGTATGTCCATTTCCCGAACCTGTCCAACACCCTAGTTATGGGGATGGACAGAGGAACTCTCTTCAGACAGTTGCTTTTTTTGTGGCCACTGCTACAACCATGGCATCAACTGCAGGACCTTTATTCCAATATTTCCTGTCCTTCAAAACTGCCAAAATCTTACCTGGTTTCTTAGGAATGGAATCCACTCCATCAGGGTCATTCCAAGCCCTTTGCACTATGAGGCAGACTAATGGGTCAATGGGTGCCATCACTCAGAATGATGTTGAGCCAGAACCAAAGGCTTCCAAAAATACAGATTCATCAGGTGAGGGATCTTCAGTGGATCAATCCCTCCACCCCATTTCACGAGTTCAAGAATTTCAAAGGTGATATCTTCAGAGAAGGACATGGGTGAACATTTACCTGCATCTTGGTCTGTATCCTCCATGAAAAATTTTGGGGAGGAATTTATGTGCTTTTGCTTGCACATCTGTTTCTTGTGAACTGATTTTATTGGGAGGACAGATGGTTCAGAATCAGACTGGAAGCTGATGTAGGAAGTTGTTTCAGAAGCCTGTGGTGCCAACTGTCCCTGTCTAGCATGATGAAAAGAAGATGAAGATGCAGGATCCAGTTGGGGGTTTGGGTGGAGTCAAACTAGAAGAAAGCTCCCTCTCTTTGGGTAAGCCCAAAACCTTTTCAACAACCACAAAGGCCAAAGCTGCCACCAGAACCAAAGATCTCCCTGGATTCGAAGAAGAGAGAGAGAAACCTTGACTCAGACCAGTCCTGCCCCCCTGAAGCTGATCTCAGACCAGAGCTGTCTAGTGCCAATGCACCCAGGGTAAGATACAGCTCCAAGAACCTTGGGGTCAAACCATACCCAAGAACCCCGCACCGATCCTATGGCTCCACGTCCCTTCCCAATCCACAGGTATCAGAGTCGAGAGGGATAGAGAAGATGTCGATGTTGAACCTGACTGAAAGGTCAGCACCAATTGAGACACTTCGGAATTAGCTGGATCCAAAACTGATGGAACCAAAGGATGGACCACCACAGGGAAAAGAAAAGGAGGGATAAAGTGGCCAATGATTGTTATGTTCCCGGGGATGGTATCAACAGAAACCCAAGCTGGATCTCCATCCTCAAGAACTTCTCATCATTCTGTTGATTTTGTAATCTGTTAAGTTCTGAGATGATTGAATACAGCAAGCCATTACTGAAGACCTGTAGCATTTCCTTTCTTGCAAAACTGAAGAAGGTAATCTTGAGCACAACAGTTCTGGTGAAAACTGAAAAACAGCAGAAGATGGACAGGACAGAGATGCTGTCGGTTCTGACCTCCTAACCAATTTAGATAGTGATCCAACTGTTAATGACAGATCCGAGGAATGTTTGCTAGCAGAAGATGGAGATTTCTCCTTTTCCCTCTCTTTTTTTGTCGACTTTTCTTTTTCTCCTTTTCTTTGCCTTTACCTGAGGCCTATTCAGAATACCTAGCCCTGTACTGTTTCTTAGCAGGGGAGGCAGAAGTGGAAGGCCCAGAAACCAAGACCCATGTCTGTGGATGGAAGAGATCCCTCACTTTCAACTTGACACATTGAGCTTGCACAGCTCTACCACTAAAGGAAGTACATGACAGATATTCTGTATCCAAATGGGCAGCAGCCAGACAAATACACCCAAAGTGAGGATCTTGAGGGGGAAACACGCACACACACGAAACATTTTTGAAGGCTTGCAACTCACATCTGTTGCCAAAAAACACTATCTCACCTACTGAAAAACACAGCAAATACAATAAAAACCTACCTTAATTGCACATCTAAATGCAATATCTAAAATAAACACTATCAAAAAATCCTAACCTAATAGAAATGCCACAACACTAAACGATTATTCAAACAAGCACCATCTTACACATATATCTAAGAAAAATGGTATTAAGCAACACTAACTTCTAGCCTAGAAAATTCTTAACAAATATTGCCAAACTTGAGAGAAACAACTCTCTCGGTAGAGGAGGATTAAGAGGAAAAGGTTTAGAAACTATCAGAGATTAGAATTTTACCTGAAAATGAGAAAGGATACAACAGCCCTCAAAAACACGTCTGAAGTCTTCAGATGGCAAATGAGATCTAGGGTAATAGATTGGCATGCAGGGAATTATCAGTAGGGGAGGAGTCAAAGCCTTGGAATCGTAGTAGAAAGAAGTTATGTACTCACCATAACGTTCCATCTGAGTAGTTCTACTTCATTTGTCTTCAACCTGTGGGTACTGGATCGGTATCGGTTCCGAGCCGGCAAGTTCACTAACATCTGCTCTAAGCTCCTCCCCTTACCCATAATACACCTCCACTACCTTCCAACCCCCAGATTGAGTTTGCTGCCACTTATACTGAGAACCTGACCTGTAAAAAAGTACAGTTTTGTACCTACCATAAATGTAGATGTCCGATAGATATGCAACTGCAGTCCTTACATATGGGTTTGTCCTGCCTCAGGCAGCCCTCAGTCGGCCGGATTCCAAAGTCTGGGTCCGGCTTCGGCTGATGTCGCCTCCTCCCCGACGTCTGAGCAGCTGGGGTATAAAAGCATCAGCCGACGCCATCTTCCTCAGTGTTTCTTGCCCCAGATGCCAGGTGCCCTCCAAAGAAGGCTAAATTTAGATCTGGATAAAAAAGTCCAGACATACACAATAGCAATAAACAGATACACTATAACAGATATCCCCAGCTAAATATAAAAGGAGGGAAGTGGACCCAATACACAGAGGGGTAGGAGGGAGGGAAAACCTGACTGCAGTTGCATATCTATCGGACATCTACATTTATGGTAGGTACAAAACTGTACTATGTCCTTCAAGAATGCAACTGCAGTCCTTACATATGGGTTGAATACCATAGCCAAGCTGGGGGTGGTAGGCTCTAAGATAGGGATGGTGTAGCTAAAATGCCCTGCAGGACTGAAGAAGCAAAGCCTGCTCGGGATCTGGAATATAAAGGCAGGTTGTAGTGTTTGGAAAATGTATGCACGGAGCTCCATGTAGCAGCTTCTAGAATGTCCTTTGTAGCCACCCCTCTTAGGAAGGCTGTGGAGGTGGCTGTAGCTCTGGTGGAGTGTGGCCTGATATTGGCTGGCACACCCTTTCCATGAAAGGAATAACAGAATCTGATACAATGTCCAATCCATTTTGAAATTGTTTGTTTGGAAATTGCCTTTCCCTGCACTGCAGGAGCGTATGCTACAAAAAGTTGGTCTGACCTGTTGGCCTTTGTTCTGTCCAAGTAGTAGCGTAGTTGTCTGTGTATGTCCAAAGTGTGCAGCAGCCTTTCCCCTTTATTTTGAGGATTGGGGAAGAAAGTAGGCAGGTGAATTGCTTGATTTAGAGACACCCTGGATATCACCTTTGGCATAAAAGAAGGATTGGTTCTTAGAGAAACCCTGCCCTGATGAAAAATGAGAAATGGAGGTACTGCCATGAGGGCCTGTATCTCCAAAACTCTTCTTGCTGAGGTAATTGCCAACAGGAAAACTGTTTTCCAGGAAAGAAATTGCAATTCTGAAGATGCTGCTGGTTCAAAAGGAGGAAGAGTTAATTTCTCTAACACAAAGTTGAGGTCCCATGCAGGCACTGGTGGTTTTCTGGGAGGTTTGATATTCTTTATCCCTCTTAGAAATTGTCTTAGCAAAGGATGTGAAAACACAGGTGGATCAGTGTTGTATTTTGCTGAAATTGCTGAAACGTGAATTTTTATGGAAGAATAGGAAAGTCCATTATGCAGCATTTCTGCCAAGTATTCCAGTATCTGTGGGATGCTCATTACTGATGCATCCTGTCCCTTGTTGGTGTTCCAGATGTTGAATCTCTTCCATTTGGCTGAATAAGTCTTTCTGGTGGAAGGATTGCATGCTTCCAATAATATCTGTTGAACTTCCTTGGAGAGAGAGATATGGGGAGAAATCATGGAACCCTCCAAGCTGTCAGCTGCAGAGTTTGCAGTTTGGGGTGAACCGTCCTGTAATTGTGCTGAGTCAAGAGTAGAGGCCATTGAGGCGGGGGCCACAGCTTGGTGCGAGTTAGGCTCCTTAGTAATGGGTACCAGTGCTGTCTTGGCCAGTCTGGAGCTATTAAGATGCCTTTGGGTTGCTCTGCTTTGATCTTCAGTAACACCTTGGTCATTAATGGTAGAGGTGGGAATGCATAGATTGTTAGAGAGTTCCAGCTGAATGAGAGAGCATCCATTCTCCAGGCTAGTGGATGGTGTGTCCTCAAGCAGAACTTTTTCAGATGATGATTGAGGTGGGAGGCAAAGAGATCTATGTCCGGTCTCCCCCATGCAAGAGTTATTTGTGCAAAAATGTCTGGATGCAACATCCATTTGTGCGGGTCCAGGATGTTTCTGCTTAGACTGTCCACCAGAACATTGTCCCTGCCCGGAACAAACTGGGATTGCAGCTGTATGTTCAGTTTCAGGGACTTTTCCCAAAGAGTCATTGTTAGTCTGCAAAGGGGGTAATAATGAGTACCTCCCTGTTTGTTTATGTACCACATAACAGTGGTGTTGTCTGTCTTTATTAGCAGATGACCTTGTTGAAGATATTTTCCGAAGGCCTCGATTGCATGAATTACTGCTAACATCTCGTTTTGATTGATGTGAAGATGCACTTCCTGGGGGGACCATTGCCCTTGAATGCATCTGCCCTCCATGTGCGCCCCCCATCCATGGTCTGAGGCGTCTGTTGTAATGGTTTGGCTTGTTTGAGGTTTGTTGAAAGGCATACCTCTGTTTAACTGGCTTGCTTGAGCCCACCACAGAAATTCCCTTTGTAGACATGGGATGAGTGGAATAATTGCTTCTAAGTTGTGGCTGTGTTGAGACCATAAACTTTTTAGGTACCATTGTAATTTTCTCATGTGAAGTCTTGCCAGTAGAACCAGTAGAATGCAAGATGCCATGAGACCCAGGGCCTGCAGGATTTTCCTTGCAGTCATCTGGGTGAGCTTTGCTAGGCTTTTGAAGTAATGTGGTAATTGTTCTTGCTTCTCTTCTGTGAGGTAAGCCATTTGTGATTGTGTCTAGTTTGGCTCCTAGAAAAATTATTTGCTGGGATGGCAGTAGTCTTGATTTTTGTAAGTTGACTGTGTATCCCAAAGCCTGTAGTAAGTGAATGACATAATTCAAGTTTTTTGTCAAGGCTTGCTTGCTATCCGCTTGTATAAGGCAGTCGTCCAGGTAAGGGTATATTTGTATCCCCTGGAGTCTGCAGTGTGCAATTACTGATGCCAGGCATTTCGTGAATACTCTGGGGGCAGTAGATAAGCCAAAAGGCAATGCTGAGAATTGATAATGCTCTGACCCTGCAAGAAATCTGAGGTATCTTCTGCAACTGTGTCTGATTGGGACATGCAGGTATGCCTCCTTGAGGTCCAGAGTAACCAGCCAAGACCCCTTGCCCAGGATGGGAAGGAGTTGCTGGAGCGTCAGCATTTTGAATTTTGGTACAATGAGAAAAGTGTTTAGAGCGGACAAGTCCACTATAGGTCTCCATTGTTGTTCTTTTCTTGGAACAAGGAACAGTCTTGAGTAAAATCCCTGGCCTTGTTCCTGAGTAGGTACCTTTTCTATTGCCTTGATTTTTATCAGTTTCGAAACTTGTAGTAATGCCTCTGCCCTTTGATTTTGTGGCAGGTTGGGCATGCCTTGTCTTGTTGGTAAAGTATGGAAGTGGAACCTGTAGCCTTGGTCTATTATGTCCAGAATCCATCTGTCCTTTGTTAAAATGTGCCAATTTTTTGAAAATAAAGATAATTTTCCGCCTAAAGGTGCTTCTCTTTGAGCCTTGGTCGGCGGTGTGAAAGTCAAGTCATTGTGATTGTCCCTGTGGAGCAGTAGAAGTCCCTGTGCCACCTCTCTGATTAGTCGGTTGCCATTGGCGTCCCCTGTAGGAGCCTCTGTATTGTTCTCTCCCTCGGGCACGTCTGTTTTTTCCCCTTTGAAACTTGTCGGTGTCTGGAAAGGACCAATTCTTAGAAGGCCAATTCCTGCTGAACCTGGAGGAAATCTTTGACTGTTTGCATTGATTTAGCCTTTTCCTCAATTGATTTCAACACATCCTGAGCATTAGCACCAAATAGCTTGTGTTTTTCCAGAGGTGCATCTAGAAGCTTTACTTTAACATGATCTGGCAATGCCTGTTCTTTCAACCATGCATGTCTACGTATGACGGCCCCTGTCATAGCTGCCCTACATGAAGCTTCCAATGCATCATAACCACACTGAAGAAAATGATTGCTAACCTGCTGAGTATTATGAACCAAATCCTGCAAGGCCTTTCTATCTAAAGGCTCAGGAGAGGCTAACTTTTTCTGCAAATCATCCATCAAAAAATCCTGATACTGAAACATATGAAAAAGGCAATTAAGGGCCCTCATGGCCAGTGTGGTTGAGGTATAAACTTTTTTGCCCCACCTCTCCAGGGACCTAGCTTCCCTGTCTGAAGGCAAAGGATTTTTGGCCGTGGATGTGGCCACCCCTTTGGGCCCCTGGGAAATTGTTTCAAGGTCAACAGAATGGGCCTTAAAGAAATGTTTATGAGTTTCAGGAACCCTGTAGTATCTATCCAGCTTGACAGGAGCAGGGGGGAGAGAATCAGGAGAAGCACTCGAATCTGAGTACACATCATCCAGTACATCTAACACTGGAGGGATAGCTAAAGGCCTGTGTTGGGGAAGCTTAAGGAAGGTACGAAGCCTTTTCCTGGAGTCTGAGAATTCCTGGCCTTGCCACTGGAAATGCTCTCTCATGGAGTGGAGAAATTCCCCAAAAGAAATATCCTCAGAGGAGAGGCAGAAGGGATAGAATCCTCCACATCAGAATCCTCGTAGGCCTGGAAGGACTCTTCCTGGGTATCAGAGTGATCAGAGTCACCAGAGGCCTCATCAGAAGAAAGGGTGTCTGTATGCTCAACCCTGGGCCTTTTGTCCGAAGGTGGTTGAGAACCTCGGTCAGGATGGGCCTGGGAGCCCCTGATTAAGGAAATTAGGTCTGCAGCTAAAGTCATGATTTGTTTATCAGTAGTGGGCTGAGGCAAAGATTTAGGAGGGTGAGACTTAGCCTGGCTGGAAGCCTTAGCACGTGTGAAGGCCTTGATAGACATAGACATAGGGGGCCTAGCCGCCCCACGTGCTGGAGTAACCTTGTCCACCGGTATGGTCTCAGGAAAAACTTGGGCTTCAGTTTCTGGAGGAAAATCAACAACCAGCACCGGCGTAGGCTCCGGGGCCGAAGAGATCGGTAAAGCGGTGTCGTCAGTCTGGAGCGGTGGAAAAACCGCCTCAGAAGAGACCGATGCACTTGCGGTAGTTTTTGGCGTGGAGTCGGTGGAAGTCGCGGGCCGAGGATGTCGGTCCCAGTCTTTCCGTTTTTTGAAAATATGTGGTTTCGGTTGTTCCGACGGCATGGTATAAGAATATTTATCGCCAAAAAAGTCTTCGGCAAACTCTGCCCGGCGCCTGAGTGTGCGCTTATTGAAGCAAGCACAGGCCGAGACGTCGTGGTCTGGGCCAAGGCAGGGAAGGCAGTAAGAATGGAAGTCCTTATGAGGTATTTGTTTACCACAAGACAAACAGTTATTAACTTTTTCAGTTTTTTCTGACATCGGCTGAGACAAGAAAAGGTTCCCCAACGAGGTACTTAGCTTTTTGATGACTTCGGATACGTAAAACACAAGAGCTGACCGACCGGCACTTGCGAACTGCTTCTGCTTTGGGCACCGCGCGGCAAGAAAGACTGAGGAAGATGGCGTCGGCTGATGCTTTTATACCCCAGCCGCTCTGATGTCGGGGAGGAGGCGACATCAGCCGACGCCGGACCCAGACTTTGGAATCCGGCCGACCGAGGGCTGCCTGAGGCAGGACAACCCATATGTAAGGACTGCAGTTGCATTCTTCAAGGACATCACCATACTCACCTAAAACATCAGCCAAACAGGCTGTCCATATAGTAAGGCCAGGGGGAAGGAGGGAAGGAAGGACAGTTGAAGACAAATGAAGTAGAACTACTCAAATGGAACATTATAGTGAGTAAATAACTTCTTTATCTGAAGTAGTTTACATTATTTGATCTTCAACCTGTGGGAAAGAGTCCCCAGCTACTAAACTCCTGGGTGGCCCTCATGGAAGGATATTCTGGAGCACCGTGGAACCAAAGGATGCTGCTCTTTTAGAAATCAAATCCAATTTGTAGTGAGAAATAAAGGTATGAGATGAGGACAAAGTAGCTGCAGAACAAATATCATCCAATGAGACTCTCAACCAAAAGGCCGCAGAAGTAGCCACTGACCTAGTCGAATGAGCTTTCACCTGACCCGGAGGAGACAAACCTTTATCCTTATAGACCTGAAGGATGCACAAGAAAATCCACCTAGCGATAGTGACCTTAGAGATAGGTTTACCCAAAAAGGGTTTAGAGAAGGACACAAACAACTGATCAGATTTAGGAAAGGTTCTAGTCCTGTGTAAATAAAATCATAACTGTCGGTGAACATCCAACAAGTGGAGTATGTATTCCATTTTGTTAGCAAAATTTGGAAAGAAAACAGGTAAATTAATGGTTTGATTGATGTTAACTTGTGATGCCACCTTGGGAAGAAAGAACGGATTGGTACAAAGGGAAACCCTGTCCTTATGGAAAATCATGTATGGAACTTTAATAGACAACGCTTGCAGTTCCGAAACCCTTTTAGCAGAGGTGATAGCCACTAGAAATGCTGTTTTCCAAGACAAAAACCTAAGATTCGTGGCTGCTGCAAATGCAAATGGCAGAGCGACCAAAGCTTGAAGAACCATAGTAAGGTCCCATGGGGGAACAGGATCCTTGACCGGGGGGCACCTTTAATAAAGGCTTTACACAGTCTGGAAGAGGTTAGAGAAGCAGAATTCTCACCAACATGAAAATGAGAAATGGCAGCTAATTGAACTTTGACAGTAGAAGAGCTTGCTCCTTATCGAAAAATATTTGCTAAAAATTCGAGAATAGCAGGAACAGGAGATGTAAAAGTGTCTAAACACCTTTGAGAAGCCCAAAAGGAAAAATGCTTCCATTTGCTACAGTAAACCTTCCTGATGGAAGACTTATGAGCTGCCACCAGAACAGACCTGACTGAAGAGGATAATCCAGGAGTACTAGCAATAAGGGGAACTGCAGCAGCCAAGCCGTGAGCTTCAAACTGTCCAGGCTCTGATAAGGAACCCCCAGGGGTGTGAAAGAAGATCCTGAATGGGATCCAAGATCAAAGGTGGAGCCAGAAGATGAGACCAAAAGAAGGGAAACCATATATGGCGAGGCCAAAATGGGGCACTGAGGATCACTTTGCTCCCCAGTCAACAAGCTTTTTGTAGAAACCTCGGAATAAGAGGTACTCGAGGGTAGGCATACAGAAGACCGGGAGGCCAAGCATGGACTAAAGTATCTCTGGGAGACTCCCCTGACTGGGGGTTCAGAGCGAAGAACTCGCTGCACTTCGCGTTGGAAGGAGATGCAAAGAGATCGTGGCAAGGTTGACCCCACTCCCAAAAGATCTACTCCTCTACTGAAGGATTCAGAGACCACTCGTAATGCATCAGTATAGTCCGACTTAACCTGCCTGCCAGGATGTTGGTATCAGAAAGCGACCAGTGGAGATCACCCATTCCAAAACTCTCATGGCCTCACGACAAAGGGGGTAAGATCTGGTCCCTCCCTGTTTGTTGACATACCAGACCACCGACATGTTGTCTGATTAAATTGCAATGGTTTCCAGAGGAAACAAGGCATGAAGGGCCTGCAAAACCAAAAGGACCGCCCTTATCTCTAGAACGTTTATATGCAAACTGGTCTCGACAGGGGACCACAGGCCTTGGACTGTCCTGGCCAAACAATGCCCCTCCACCCAAGTTGGGAGAAATCCATGGTAACTGTGGCTTGGACAGGGGCTGGAACAAAAGGTCGTTCCTCCAGGATTTCCAGAGAGTACATCCACCAAAGAAGGGAAGACCTGCAGACTCAACTGAGGTGTAGTGGATAAAATAATGGAAGATCCAACAAGGACCATTGCACCACTAGAGTCCACTGTAGTACTCATACGTGTAATCAGGTGCACTGAAGAAGCATTATGGTCACTGCCATAGAACCTAGGGCCCTCAAAAAAGATTCTACCGAGGGAAGGAGAGAACGGTAGATCAGGGAAACATGCATCCTCAGGTTTCAAACTCTCTCCGTGGTCAGGAAGATTTTGCACTGTAGTGTGTCTATCCATGCTCCAATGTAGTCTATCACCTGAACAGGATCCAGAAGAGATTTGGATGCATTGATTGTAATCCCCAAGTGAAGTGCAAGCTTTAGGAAATAATCCCTGGTTTGACAAAGTAGACGCCTGGTGGGAGCAGTGAGGAGACAATTGTCAAGGTACGTGTAAGACCTGATTCCCCTGAAGCCTCAGGTGAGCTGCTTCTACTGCCATCACTTTCGTGAACACCCTGGGGTCTGTGGTGAGACCAAAGTGTAGGGCTCAAAATTAGTAATGACTGACTCCTAGCCGGAAGTGGAGAAACCTCCTGGAGCTTCTGTGCATCTTTATGTGATAGTAGGCATCCTGGAGATCTAACGAGCACATCCAGTCGCTCTCTTGCAGGAACAGCATGATGAAATGTAAGGTGACCATCTGGAATTTTTCTTTGGCAACTGACAGGTTCAGGGTAGATAAGTCCAGAATGAGCCTTAAGTCCTCCGTTTTCTTTGGCACCAAAAGGAACATGGAGTAGATGCCTGATCCAGACTGATCTGGGGGGGCGGGTTCGATGGCTCATTTCCCTAGCAGCTTGGAAATTTCCAGTGCTGTTGCCTCCCTTTGTGTGGGTGGGATGTCAGGGAGGTGTTTGAGAGTTTTGGAAGAAACCACAAAATGGACTGAGTATCCTCTGGATATAATCTGAAGCACCCAGCGGTCTGATGTCATGGACTCCAATGCCACTAGGTGCAATGACAATCAACTCCCGACTGCCTCCAGAGTAGAGCATTTGGGCAACCCGCCAGGGTTGCTACCCAGGCCTGTCCAAGAATGGTTCTCGAGACCCAAAATTCCTCGGACCCCCTCTGCCTCTGGGCCAGCATCTATCTTGTCCTCCCCTCTGCCTCCAGGGAAAGAAGGGCCCTGAGTGTCCCGGGAATGCTGAGACATCTGGAACCACATCTTCTTTTGCCCTCCCTGATTCCGGGAAAAGGATCTTTGAGGGTTCGAGAAGTGGATCCCAAAGGCAGACAGTGTCTTCCCCATCATTCTCACTGTGGACCAAGGTCTCTCTGATGGTCTTACCAAAAAGGGTAGAGTTGTCATAAGAGGCACTGGCAAAAGACGCCTTGAAAGGTTCCGAGAACTGACATAATCTGAGCCAAGCGTTGCACCTCATGGACATGCTAGACCCAGCTGCCCTAGCCGCTCCTTCAGTAGCATGTGAAAGTAGATGCATGGACGTGTTGGAAAAGTACAGTTGTGTGCACTTACCATAAATGTAGATGTTCAAGTGTATTCACTGTTGCAGTCATCACACTTGGGTTATCTGCCTGCAGGTAGCCCTCAGTCGGCTCGAATACCAGAGTCTTGTGATTTCTGCATTGGATGCTGTCGCCTCTTCCATGAAGTCAGGTCGTCAGGGGTATATAACATGCAGCCGACGCCATTACATCAGTTTTTCTTGTCCCAGATGTCAGGAGAAAGGAGCCCCCAAAATAGGAAGCAATCACAAGGTGTGGAAAACCTCCAGTAAAACGTAAATACCATTTCCATAAGATATGGCAAAAAAGAGGATAGGTAGAAGGTATAGAAAAGACAGGGGGCTGGAGGGAGGGTAACCAGGACTGCAACACTGAATACACTCGAACATCTACATTTATGGTAAGTGTACACAACTGTACTATGTTCTTCGTGTTTCACTGTCGCAGTCATCACACTTGGGCTGATTCCCAAAGCTGAGGAAGGATGGAGGCAGTCAAGAAGTATTAGGGCTGGCTAGCAGGCCTTGTAAGACTGCTGTGACAAATCCAGCTCTGGATTTAGAAAAGATAGGTAAGTGGTAATGCTTGGTGAAGGTGTGTACAGAACTCCAGGTTGCAGCTTCCAGGATGTCCCTGGTAGGGATTCCCCTGAGAAATGCTGTAGAGGTTGAGGTAGCCCTAGTGGAATGAGGTCTGATCCCCTGTGGGGTAGGTTTTCCATGATGTTTGTAGCAGAAATGGATGCAGTGTATTATCCATTTAGAAATGGTTTGCTTTGAAATGGCCTTGCCCTCTGCTCCTGTAGCAAAGCTGACTAGCAGCAGATAAGATTTTCTGAAAGGTTTAGTCCTGTCAAGGTAGAACCTGAGATGTCTCTGCACATCCAAGAAGTGCATGATCTTTTCCCCTTTATTCTGAGGATTAGGAAAAAAGGTTGGTAAATGGATGGATTGGTTTAAAGCCACACTGGATACCACCTTGGGCATAAATGATGGGTTAAGTCCTGAGGGAAACCCTGTCCGCATAAGATAATGAAGGGTTCCACAGCCATATGGGCCTGTAACTCAGACACTCTTCTTGCTGAAGTGATGGCTATAAGTAAAGCTGTTTTCCAAGAGAGGAATTTTAACTCTGCTGTAGCAACAAGCTCAAAAGGGGGGAGCGTTAGCTTCTCTAGTACAAAGTTAAGGTCCCAGGCAGGAGTGGGAGCTCTCCTTGTGGGTCTTAAATTGTTAGCTCCTCTCAGGAGCTGTTTGATCAGAGGGTGAGAGAAGAGGGATGGCTCAGTATTGTAACGAGCTGAGATAGCAGAGACATGAATCTTAATTGATGAGAAGGACAGGCCTTTGTGGAGCACTCTGCTAGATAATCTAGAATTTGAGGTAAGGTGGGCACTGCTGTTTCCTTTCCTTGAGACTGGCTCCAAGAACAGTATCTTTTCCACTTTTCTGAATAGGATTTCTAGTACTAGGCCTCCTGGCCACAAGGATAACATCCAGCACCTGTTTGCTGAGGGTTGCTGGCGATGTATTTAGGGAATAAGCCAGGCTGCCAGGTTCAGGGTTTGCAGCTGAGGATGCAAAATCTGTTTCTCCTGATGGGACAGCAGAGAGGGGGTCTCATGTACGTGCCAGCGTGGCACTGCTGTTAGACTGCGTAGGAGTGGGTACCAATGCTGGCGTGGCCAGACTGGTGCAATAAGGATGGTCCTTGGCCTGTCCTATTTGATCTTAAGTAGTACTTTTGAAAGAAGGGGCAGAAGGGGAAAGGCATAGATTGAGAGGTTTTCCCATGTCAAGGATAGGGCATCCACTTTCCATGCATGGCTGTGGGGATTTCTGGTGCAAAATTTGCTCAGTTGATGGTTTTGGGAGGAAGCAAAGAGGCCCACCTCTGGTGTCCACCACCTGTGTATTAGACGTTTGAATGAGTTTGGTTCCAGTTTCCACTCATGTGGGTCCATTAGATTTCTGCTAAAGTCATCTGCCAGTGAATTTTGTTTGCCTGGCAGGAATTGAGCTTGCAGGTGCACTTTATTGCTCAAGGCTGTGTTCCACAGAGCCATGGTTAACCTGCAGAGTGGGTAGGAATGAGTTCCCCCCTGCTTGTTTATGTACCACATAACTGTGGTGCTAACTGTCTTTATCAAGAGTTGTCCTGGCAGGATAAGCTATTTGAAGGCTGTCAGTGCATTCTGTACAGCTAACATATCTTTTTGATTGATATGCAGGTGAATTTGTCCTGGGCTCCATTTGCCTTGATTGCATTTGCCTGCCATGTGAGCCCCCCATGCATAGTCTGATGCGTCTGTTGTCAGAGTGTGGGTGGCAGTGGGTTGAGTGAAAGGGAGTCCCTTGTTGTAGTTGCAAGCCTCTGCCCACCAAAGGAACTCTGTCCTTAGGCAAGGAATGATAGGAATCAGTTTCCAGGTCCTGAGAATGTTGACACCAGAATCTTTTTAAGTACCATTGAAGTTCCCTCACATGCAGTCTGGCATATGGAATTAGTAGAATGCATGAGGTCATGAACCCTAGGGCTTGCAGTATTTTTCTTGCAGATAGCTGGGTTTGGGTGGCCAGTAGTTTGAATTAATTTGTGAAATACATCTGCTTTTCTGGAGTGAGGAATGCCATCTGGGAAGTTGTGTTCAAGCTTGCTCCCCGGAATACAATCTTTTGGCTGGGTACCAGGTGTGATTTCTTTTCATTGATGGTATACCCCAGAGATGTTAGGAGTCTCTTTACAAATGTTAGGTGGTGAAGTAGCAATTCCTGACTGTCCGCCTGAATCAGGCACTCGTCCAAGTATGGGTAAATTTGAATATTTCTCTGCCTGCAATATGCAATGTCTGGAGCCAGGCACTTTGTGAATACCCTGGGACACAGTAGATAAGCCAAAGGGAAGTGCAGAGAACTGATAGTGCATAGAGCCTGCACTGAAATGTAGATATTTCCTGCAAGATTCCCTTATTGAGATGTGCAGATAAGCTTCTTTTAAGTCTAGGGTGACCAGCTAGGAGTCCTTGGCTAGCATAGGAAGCAGCTGCTGGAGAGTAAGCATTTTGAATTTTGGTACCACAAGGAAGGTGTTGAGAGCTGACAGACTCAGAATACGGCGCCAAGACTTCTCTTTTCTGGGCACCAGGAACAGTCTGGAGTAGAAACCCTGTCCCCTTTGCTCTGCTGGAACAGGATGAATAGCCCTGATACTGAGAAGAGAAAGTACTTGTTTTTAGGCCTCTGCCCACTGGTTTAGAGGAAGGTCTGGCAATCCATTTGGGGTTGGCAGTGAGTGGAACTAGAATCTGTATCCCTGGGATACAATGTTTAAGTCCAATCAGTCCTGGATATTATACTCCCAGTTTTTTGCATGCAGAGCGAGTTTTCATCCTAGGGGTGCAAGTACTTGGATATGGCTGGGAATGATGAAGGACAAGTCATCGTGAACTTTTTCCATAAGGGGTGGCTTACCACTCCCTGTTTTTGAGGAGGGAGCGCTCCAATGTTAAGATCTGTGCATACCCAGAGACTGTAGTCTTTGTGGTCTGTTGGCCCTGGGTTTGGAATGAGAAGGTCTGGGAGGGACTGGAAAGGACCAGTTTTTTGAAGGCCAATGCCTACTGAATCTAGGTGGCTGTACCTGTAAGAAATCTTTAACAGTTTGCATAGATTTAGCTTTTTCCTCCATCTTTTTAAGAACTTCTTTTGCTTTTGAGCCTAACAAACATTCTTGGTTTAATGGAGCATCTAGTAATTTTGATTTGACATGGTCTGGCAAGATTTATTCCTTCAGCCAAGCATGCCTTGTCAGAACAGACCCAGTGACAGCAGCCCTGCAAGATGCTTATAAGGCATCAAAACCACACTGCAAAGTATGTTTTCCAACTTGGTTTGCAGAATGCATCAACTCTTGCAAGTCCTTATTTTCTCCACAATCAGGAATCAACAACATTTTTTGTTTAATTAGTTCCATAATATGCTGCTGGTACTTCAACATGTGAAACTGGCAATTTAAAGCCTGATGGCAAGAGCTGCAGAGGTATATACCTTCTCACCCTATCTTACCCCTAGAATCCCTGTCTGAAGGGGTCGGGTTTTGGGCTGTAGTAGCCTTAATACCTTTAGGTCCCTGGGAAATGGTCTCTGGATCCCAGGGGAATTTTTAAAGAGAAATTTGTGAGAGTCAGATACTCTGTAGTACCTGTCAGACTTTCTAGGAGCTGGTGGTAAATTATCAGGGTTAAGTCTGGATTCCATGAAGACATCATCTACAATATCCAGGACAGGGGGTATAGCTAGAGGCCTATACTGAGGCAAGTCTAAAAATTCCCTCAGTCTCTTTTTGGACTGTGGGTAGTCCTAGCATTCCCAGCGGAAATGCTCTCTTAGGGTATGCAAAGTTTCACTGAAAGAAGTGTCCTCTGGGAGGGCGGCAGTGGGAATAGAATCCTCTGCATCTGAATCCTCATAGGTAGATAAGGGTATGTCCTGATAATCACAGGGGTCAGAGTCATCGGACTCATGGTCTGTAGAATCAGAAGGAAAATCAATTATTTGTCTTATAGAGGGGGAAGGCTGGCTTCCCCTAATTAAAGTAATAAGGTCTTCAGCCATTCTAAGCATTTGCTTCTGTGGCATGGGAGCTTGAGAATGTGCTTTGGTCATCGGTTTCCTAGGCGTAGTGCAAACTCTGGGCCTGAGAAATTCAGTAGTTTTAGTCATTAACAAAGTAGTCGGTTTAATATGAACATCGGAAGGTCTGAATACACCCTCAGAAGCCAGTGCCTGCACAGTAGCTCTGGACCCATCCAAGGTAGAGACATCCGCAGGTCCAAATGGGTCTCAGTAGAGGCCGGTGAATCTGTAGAAGTGGGTAACAGGGGATGCGAGAGCACCTTGCTGAGTACCGGTGGACTGGCGACAAGCTTAATGGAAGCATCGTCGGCAGTTTTGGACCTATGCGGTCTGTCTCTGTCGTTATCGTTGCGTTTTTTCTGAAGATCGGTAGTCAGATGGCTTATCGAAGCCATTTCGGAATACGGAGAATGAGAGCAAAAGAATTTAGAGACAAAAATAGTTCAACGACAAATAGCTTGGTCGTTGAACAAGGCACAAAATCGACAGTGAGGGACTGGGCCTAAACAGGTGATGCAGTAAGAATGAAAATGTCTGTGAAGTATTTGCTTTCCACAGGCAAGACAATTGTTAACTTTTTCTGACATTGGTTAGAGCAAGAAAAAAGGATCATGAACAGGGTACTTAGCTTTAAAAGACTTCAGGTTTGAAACTGAAAAATGAAAATTTCAGGTTGCAGCCGACCGGGCGCTTGTGAACTGCTTCTGCTTCGTACTCCACACGGTAAAAAAAGCTGATGTAACGGCATCGGCTGCATGTTTTATACCCCTGACAACCTGATGTCATGGAAGAGGTGACAGCATCCAACGCAGAAATCCCAAGACTCTGGTATTTGGGCCAACTGAGGGCTAACTGCAGGCAGATAACCCAAATGAGATGACTGCAACAGTGAAACATGAAGAACATCTGCTTTTAAAGTGGCCATCCTCGCAAATAACATGTCTCTGTCCTCCTGCGACATGGATTTAGGGGGAAACTCAGCCAGTTCCTTGACCAGGTTGTGCTGTAGTCTAGTAACGTGGGCCAGGTAGTTCAGCGCCCTGATGGAAAAAGTCGCTGATGCATAAACCCACTTCCCTAAGCGGTCCATCATCCTAGACTCTCGGTCATGGGGATGAACTGAGGAACTCTCCTGGGCTAGTTCCTTTTTAGTGGCTGCTGCTACCACCACAGTGTCTAAAGGGTAGCTTTTGTTCCACACTGGTCTATCTGAGGGAGGACTCAAGATTTTGTCTGGATGTTCCGGGACTGGTTCCACGGTGTCCGGCTGCTTCCAGGCCCGCGAGGTGACGAGGTCCACCAGGGGATCTATGGGAGGGGACACCCAGGAAGTAGATGGGCCCATGCCGAAAGCCACCAGGAACATGGATTCATCAGAGGAAGATTTAGGGGCAGACCAACCTCCCCGCTGGTGTAGGATTTCCATGATGTCTCCAAAGGAGACATCCTTGGGAGGTGATCTGGTGGAACCTTCCCCATCATGCAAATTTGTGTCTTCGTTGAGGGACTCGGCGGAGTCCAAGTGCCTCCTCTTACACGAACGCTTGCAAGGCACGTGTCCGGTGGGGCTCTCCTGGGGGAACTCGCAAGTCGCTTGTTCCTCAGGGGGAACCCCCTGGGGCTCCTCGAGCATGGGCTGTCCCTTTGGTAAAATGATGGGATTTGTAAACAAAGCCAAGAGAGTCAGGATGTAGTCCAAGGAAATAGTCAAGGGTCTCTATCCAGTAGAGAGAACCCTTTCTACCACGAACGCCGTGGGAGAACGCGTCTCCTGGGTCACCAATAAGGAAACTGCTCTCCCTGGCTCCAACGCGAGGATTGGAGCTGGGCCTGAAGTGGACGGAGCTCTGAGGGGGGAAACATGGCCCAACAACACTGGAGACAATGGAAAATGTTCCGCTCCCTTGGATCTGTCACCCAGGCTCCGGCCTCGAGAACCACTAGGATCTGAACTGGGCAAATCCAACATACTCCAGGCAGCTGCCGGCATCAATGAGACAGGTACCATCGGCGTCGACCCCCTGACTAAGGCCATCCTCGGATCCAAGTACTCCAAACTCGGTAGACGGATTGGAGAAGAAGAAACTGGCATGAAGAAAGGAAGCAATCTCCCCCCTCCAAAGGGAGAGGGGGCTGGCAAGACTCCCATCTGGATTTAAGTACCTAGTGGGTCGGGGAACCAAGGCCCTAGATGGTGGTCGTGGCTCCTCTGGCTCCAAGGAAAATCTTGGAGACTGGAGCAGAGGGGAGTCACGGATCCTAGACTGACTCTTGGCAGAAGTAGATGCAGAAAGGTCCGGAGACCTCCTACATTTTTTTGACCTGTGCTCTCTCTCCTTCTCTCTGCCTTTTCTGTGCTCCAGAGAGGTTGAGTCCCAGCCTGGGAGGGAGGAGAAAGAAGGACAAGAGAGGAAGGAGACGTGGCCACAGCAGCCACTGTGACCAAAGCAGTAGAAGAGGCAACCGCCTCAGTAGTGGGTAAAAGGCCTTTCAAGGCCAACTTAGCCTGTCTATCCTTGATGCCGCGTGGGTTCAAACCCACGCAAATGGTAAATCTGTACTTAAATGTGCTACACTCAAGCACGTAATGCAAACAGTGTGGCCATTGGCTGGTGACAATTTGTGGCCACACATGGGTAAGGGGAGGAGCTTGGAGCAGATGCTAGTGAACTTGCTGGCTCGGATCCGGTACCCACAGGTTGAAGATCAAATGAAGCAAACTACTTCAGATCTTCATATTCAGTCAGATAAGATGCCCCATATGTTGAATCAGATGAAAATAGATAACACTGGATCTTTAAATATAGGCCAATTACAGCCTGTGATTGAAGCTGTCAGTCTGGGACAATTCTTTCTATTAGGAGGGTTAAACAGTTATTTGAAGATGTAACATTGTTTGTGTGTTTACATTATGGGGGTATTCTGGGGAGTGTGTGTTCTTTTGTTTGAGGGCTTTCGCTAAAACAAAAAGTCTTGAAGATGTATCATAGGTTCAAATGAACATGGAAAGAAACAGCTGCATAAAAATATCAACCTGCCAAACATTAGTGCATGCATGTAACACAAAAGCTGAAAATAGACATTTAAAAAAAACAGTTATACTTAACAGGTGAGAGCAATAACTTTTTAACATAATGGCAATACTTTCCATATTAACTTGGAATGCAATTGGTCTTGCAGGTAAATACAAAAAGAAACAGTAGTGAACTATATTAAGAAATGTACAGAGCAAACAATTATGCTACAGGAAACACATTTGGAAAGAAATACGCATATTAATTTGATAAAGAAAGGATTTCTGTGTGGTTATTCAGAAGAATATGTGGGATAAAGGAAAAAGGGGAGTACTTGTATGACTTGCTAGAGGAGCTCCAATAGTGATAGAAAAAAAATATAGTGATATTAGATTTGTGGAAGTAAGGGGCTACTAGCAAGGAAGGAGGATTACGCTAGCATATATGTATATTCCACTTAAAACTGCTACAATGGAGTTTAAGAAAATTCTGAGAGAAATAATCAGCTTTCAGCAGGGAATACTACTAAAGGATGGAGACTGGAATTTGATTCCCAACAGTAAGGATGTATCGTGGGGGGGGGGGGGGGGGGCAAGAAGGCAAAATATAACAGAAGACAGTAGATTTATGAGGAAACATATGATAAATATTTAGTATGGAATTAAAAACTCAGAGAAAATATCCATATTATTTCCTAAGAAACAAAAACTAGGCTAGGCAAGACAAAAATTATAATTCACGAACATGTGCATTGAATTAAAAGTTTTGATAAACGTCCAATAAATATTTCGGATCACACTCCACTAATAACTAAGATAAAGATGCAGAGTAATGGAGTAAAAATAAGACACTGGCACTTCCCCACCTATCTGATAAACACTAAGGAATTTAAGGAATGGGTAGTAGAAATTATTCTGGAGTTATTAGGGAAAACAGAAATTTCTTCAGAAGATATAGATAGGGAGTGGGATAAAATGAAAGTGGAGTTTGCAGACATAAAAGAAAAAGATATGGTTAAGGAGAAACAAGAATTATTTAGATGGTCTGACAAAGGTTAAAGCATTGCAGAATAACAGGAATCTCACAGAACAAGAGGAGGTGCAATTGCAGAGTCCTAAAGAGACATTAAGGGACCACCTAGATAATATGCATGAATTTAGAAAGGTTTGCTGTTAAGCAACTGCTTTTTGATCATAACTCCACAGCACAAAAACTTTTAGCACAACAACTCAGTCAAAAGAAAGTAGAAAGGGTTGTTGCCAAGCTTAGGGAGCCTCTAACAGGGAAGATAACCAGAAATCCTGGAAGAAAGATGCGGTGGCTGTAATGCCAAAAGATGGTAAAGATCCATCAGATTCAGCTTCATATAGGCTAATTTCGATTCTAAACCATAATTATAAGTGTCTCTATAATGGCTAAAAAAATGGCAAAGCTGGTGCCAAAATAATAGTTATGTACTTACCGTAACTTGCTGTGTTATCCGTAGTCAGTATTCTTCACATATGGGTCTAGGATCCAACATCGGATCCGAGCCAGCAACACACAGACAACAGCTTAGCTCAAGATCCTCCCCACATCCCATAATGTTATGCTGCCTTCTAACCCTTCAAATTGAGTTTGCCCTGAAAGACAGACAAAGTAGGCCTGCCACCAGAAAAGATCCAGCTAATATTCTGCCAATCCCTCTGGAAGGGGGAAAGGAGGGTGGGATTGTGATAAATGGTGACTACAGATATCACAGATACCAAGTTATGGTAAGTACATAACTATCAGTCTGATGTTATCCTAGTCACCATTCATCATGTATTCCTGAGGTGGCCTCATGGAAGGACATGCCGAAGAATAGTGGAGCCAAAGGCAGCCTTTTCCCTAGAAACTAGGTCAAGCTTGTAACGAGAAATAAAAGTATGCGGGAAGAACAAGTTGCCGCTGCACAAATGTCATCCAAGGATTGTTGAGTTGAGAAGGCAGCTGATGTAGCCACTGACCTGGTAGAATGAGCCTTAACTGGTCCAGGCAAAGGAGAACTACAAGAGGAGTAGATGTAAGAGATGCACTGGGAAATCCAGCGGGAAATGGTAACTTTTGAAACATCTTGGCCCTTCCTGTTGACTGAAAAGGGACTTCGTTTTGTGCAAATAAAAACAAAGCTGTCTATGAACATCTAAGGTATGCAAAATGTATTCCCCCTTGTTAGCAAAGTTAGGAAAGAATACTGGAAGTTGGATAGACTGATGGTTCGCTTCAGTGGCCATTTTTGGCATAAAGGAAGGATTGGGTCTCAAGGCCACTCTATGTTTATGGAATATTAAATAAGGAGTAAGAGCCTGCAACTCTGATATTCTTTTCACTGAAGTTATCACCACCAAAAAGGCAGTCTTCCAAGAAAGAAATCTGAGATTTCAGGATGCGGCAGGCTCAAAAGGGGCCCAGGTTGGAGATTGCAGCACCACAGCAAGATCCGACGATGCAGAAGGCTCCTTGACTGGGGGAATGCAATGAAAAGACACCTTTCAAGAAAGTCTTGCAGAGGCGAGACGAGAATGTAGGTTCATCATTAAGGTGAAAATTAGAAATAGCTGTCATATGGACTTTTAATTGTAGAAAAACTAGTGCCCTTCTGAAAGAGAATTTCAGAAATAGGGGATGAAAATGGATTCCAGATTCTGACCTTTAGCCCAGATAGAGAATCTTTTCCACTTACTTCTGTAAACTCTCTTGGTAGAAGATTTCTGAGAAGTAAAAATAATGTCCCTCACACGAGAAGCAAGCCTGGATTTAGCAAGAATCACTGGAATTGGATAAACCAAGCTGTCAAATGGAGGGTCCGGAGATTTGGAAGTGGAAGGAATGACGGATGACAGATGAGATTCAGCACCCTAGGGGGATGATTCAGATGAGACCGTAGAAGAGGAAACCACACATGCCGAGGCTAGAAGGGGGCAATGGGGATTATCTGCATCCTGAGGTGTCTTGCTTTCTGAAGCAGTGTCAGAATTCATAGCAATGGAGGGAAGGCATAAAGAAGACCCGTGGGCCAATCATGAGTCAGAGCATCCCTGGGGGACTCCCCTTCTGGGGGGATCAAGGTGAAGTAGCTGCTGCATTTCTGGTTGAGAGGGGAAGCAAACAGATCGCAGCTCAGTTGGCCCCACTGACGGAAGATCTGCTTCGACACTAGAGGATTCACCGACCACTCATGTAGGGTTAGAATAGCCCTGCTCAACTTGTATGCCAGCATGTTGGATGCTCCAGGAATAAGCACTGCAAGGAGAAAGCACCCAGAGCACATTGCCCACTCCCAGACCCTAATGGCCTCGCGACACAGCAGAATAGAATGTGTGCCTCCTTGTTTATGTACCACACAACTGTCAAGATGTCTGTGTGCACTGCTATTGTCCCTAGAGGAAAACAGTCCTGAAAGGCTTGCAACGTAAGAAGAAAGTACAGTTGTGTACACTTAACATAAATGTAGATGTTCGAGTGTATTCACTGTTGCAGTCATTACATTTGGGTTATCTGCCTGCAAGTAGCCCTCAGCCAGCCTGAATGTCAAAGTCTTGGGTCCTGCGTTGGATGCTGTCTCCTCTTCCATAATGTCAGGTTGTCAGGGGTATAAAGCATGCAGCTGATGCCATTACATCAGTTTTTCTTGCCCCATATGTCAGATGCCCCCATAATGGGCGGCAATTATATATAAGGTTACACCTCCAACAAAAAGCAAATATACCAGAAAGCTGAAATAAGCTAAACAAGAAGAAAGGTATAGTCAAGAGAAGTCAGGGGGGCTGGAGGGAGGGTGACCAGGACTGCAACAGTGAATACACTTGAACATCTACATTTATGGTAAGTGTACACAACTGTACTACGTTCTTCATGTTTCACTGTTGCAGTCATTACATTTGGGTAGATTCCCAAAGCTAAGGAAGGGAGGATGAAATTAGAAAGCATTAGGACCAGCTATTAAGCCCTGCAAGACTGCAGTGTCAAAACCAGCTCTGGATTTAGAAAAAAATAGGCAAGTGGTAATGCTTGGTGAAGGTATGTACAGAACTCCAGGTAGCAGCTTCTAGGATGTCCCTGGCAGGGACACCTCTAAGAAAGGCTGTAGAGGTAGGTGCAGCGCTTCTGTGGATCCCTAGTGATATCTGCATTGCTTACTGTACTTATTTCCTTGCTTTGCTTGAAAGAAAGTTACTGTTTGTCGTTTTTGCATTTAAGTTACCTGTAACACATTGCACTTGTTACCTGGCACTTGCTCACTAAAGCAATTATAAGTCAGCAGTAAAAATTAAAAGCACTACATCCTCGCTCCCCATAGGCCCTTGTTTTCAATTATAAAGGAATTCCCAATATTATTCTAGCATGTCCAAAGGTCAGTTGTCAATCTCCTCTCTGGTCCAGCTGGTGAATATGGGAATCTTGAGGCAATGTTACAACTGCCTCATGTACACAGACAACCCTCTCCTCCTCCCAACAAATTCCAACACATGTGAGAGATGCAACCATATAGCCAAACTGGAGGCTAAGCTCTCTCAACTCAGTACTGGCAAAACCAGTCAGGAGGAGAAGGAAACCACACTCACTACAATTCCAGTCTCACATAGACCTACCACGACAGCAAACCAAACACATAATCACACAAAAACATACTGGAGGCTCTAAATAAAGATCTGCCTAAGCAGCAGAGACCTCCAAAGCAGACACCCAAGCAACCGCTACCCCAAAAAAAAACACGTGCAACACATATCTCACAAAGCCAGTGTGCCGAACAGTCACAGCCCTTAAGGCTAAACAACACACCTGATACACTTGTAATAGGTGACTATCGTCAGGCACACTGACGTCCCGCTCACCAGGCTGAACAAGGAGAAGGTCACGGTGAGCAGCCTGTCTGGCGCTAGGATCCGCCACATAACACAAGCACTCAGGTCACTCCAAGGCAAGTACAAATATGACTCAGTGTGAATGACCTGAGACGTACCTCCCTGGACTATATGAAAAGAGACATAGAAGAGCTCTCTGAGCATGTAGCCCAGGCTGGTATGACCCTGACCTTGAGTAGCATCTTACCCTCACCAAGAATGATGCCACAGTATGAAGACAAGATGATCAATTTCAACAATTGGCTTAAGTATTGCTGTCATTCAAAGGGGATCCAATACCTATCAGCTTGGGATGATATGCACGACAAGCCAGGCTTGCACCTGTCACCCCTGGGCTTTCGGATATTGGCAAAGGCTCTTGCTACCCCCATAGTGCCTTTTTTAGGCAAGGCTCAAAAGACAAACCCACATCCATAGGTATCACAAGGGATAAGAAACTAAGAGTAATGCTACTCAATGCTAGAAGTCTAAACCTCAAGATGCACTTTCGAAACTCTCCTTAGCATGGAGAACATCGATATCTGTGCAGTAACAGAAACCTGGTTCAGGGGTCCCGAGAGCACCCCAGCACTACCAGGTTATACCTCATACCATGCTTTTCGGCCCCAAAACTTGGACCGAACCACAAAAGGAGGGGGAGTATCGATATTCATCAAAGATACCCACACCTCCAGGTTGGTGGCAAAGCACGAAGCATCAGAGACTATCCATGTGCAACTAACAGTGGGTAAAACTGCCTTCCAGTTTATAGCCTGCTACAGACCACCCTCGCAAACCCAGGAACCCCACTCAGCCTTCCTGAGAACACTGGAAAATATGAAGGTCTCTCCAAACACCATTATACTGGGCGACTTCAACTACCCAAACATAGATTGGGAGCATTACTCTAGCTCCAACACCCTTGCCCAAAGGTTCCTAGAATTCATAAACTCAAATGCTATGGAACAACTTGTTACCACTCCCACAAGAGGGGAAAACATACTGGACCTGATCATCACCAACATGGGGACTCTATGCTCCAGACCAGAAGTGTATCCCTCACTGGTAAGATCAGACCATAAACTGATCTCACTGGATATTCACATCCTGACCCCACCCTCTGCCCAGAAAACCACAGTGAAAAACTTCTCTAAAGCAAATTTCACACTCCTCAAAACCGAGGTGGAATCCTTCAAAGCCCCGGGGCCTGTGGAAAATACGGCCCAGACCGCAGAATCCTTTATAAATGCATTCTATGAACACCTTCAGGACTGCATGGATCATGCAATCCCAAATAAAACCAAGACCGAATCCTCCAAAGGCAGACGGCCTGTCTGGTGGACCCCAGCCATAAACAAACTATACAATAGAAGGAGGAAGCTACTACATGATAGAGCAAAATCCCAAAAGGGAAGGCATCTCTGATCAGTATTAGCAAAAAACTAAGGGCACTCATAAAATCGTCAAAGGCCAGCTTCGAGAGAAAAATTGCACAGGACACTAAGGATAATCACAAGGCTTTCTTTAGTTATGTTAGGAACCTGGGTGGGAATTCCCAGATATGCTCAGAATTAGTCCAAAATGACAAAAAATACACTGATCCCACAGACATTGCCAACATCCTAGCTGACAGGTTCAGCGCAAACTTCTCCCCCCCCACCAAAAGGGCAAATATCTATCCCAGCAGAGTGCTGCCCCCCTGACATCTCAGATGCTCAGGTGGGAGCCGCCCTCTCAAAGCAAAAACACAGCATCAATGGGACCAGGCGGTGTCCCAGGCTGCGTCCTACATGAACTCAGGAAGAGCTAAACCCAGACATAAAACTACTGTTCAATCTCAGCCTTACTACAGGATATGTACCCAAAGAGTGGTGTACAGCAACAGTGGTCCCTCTCCACAAAGGTGGTGCCTCAACGGACCCTGGAAACTATTGCCCCATAAGCCTGACTAGCTTGGTCTGCAAAGCTATGGAAAGGATCATCATGGACCTCATAAATAAAGATATTGGGGACCTACAGACACTGGATCCTACCCAGTTTGGCTTTGTTAAGGGCAGATCCTGCCTCTTAAACCTGGTTGACTTCTTTGAAACAGTCACCAAGGCCATTGACTGAAGGAAGGTGGTCCACACAGCCTATCTGGACCTCGCAAAAGCCTTCGATACAATATCCCACTCGGGCATTATAGATAAGCTCACCAGCTTAAATATAAACCCCTATGTCACTAGATGGGTTGCAAACTGGCTCAAGGACAGAACCCACATGGTTAGAATTGCTGGAGCCATGTCAGACTCCAAACCAGTTACAAGTGGCGTCCCACAAGGCTCAGTCCTGGGACTCTCTTGTTTGGTATATATTTCTCGGAGGTACAGGCCAACACAGAAGGACTGTGGCTGACCAAGTTCGCAGATGACTGCAAACTGGGTGCCATAATCGACTCTCCAGCCGACACAAGCATCCTCCAAAAGGGCCTCGTGAAACAGACAACTGGTGCCAGAGCCATGGCCTCAAGCTAAGCGCCAAAAGTGTATAGTCATCCCTTTGGCAAAACAAAGTGCCACAAATTACCACATAGGTGGTAATCCATTAAGTACAGAAGAAGTAATTAGGGACCTGGGGACCCAAGTTGATAACAATCTCTCATTTGACAACCACGTGGCCAAAGTGGTTAGAAAAACATTTTATATAGCCCACCTAATCATGAAGGGATTCACATCTAGATTAGGGGAGGTCATTGTGCCTCTTTACTCATCCCTCATCAGGCCCATAATTGAGTACAATGCCCCTTTTGGGATGTACCTTACCAAACACCTGCAGCAACTGGAAAGACCCCAAAAGTACCTCACCAAGAGGATCAAAGGGCTCAAACAGATGCCATATGCTGCCCGGTTAAAGAAACTCCAGCTCTACTCAGTGGCATACCGCCTGCTCAGAGGTGACCTGTGCCTGATGTATAAGGCCATGTCCAACCCGGAATTAAGAGTCATGCTGCACCTCAAAAAATCCAAATCCCATCGAGCTACACGCTCGAGAGACTTGAACCTCAGCACTGAAATAAATAGGACATGCTGGAGGGACAGATTCATAACCCAAAGGCTCCCTTCACTCTGGAATAAAATCCCAGTCCAGGTTAGGCAGAGTCCCTCATTGACTCTTTTCAAGAGGAATCTTGATGAGTGGATGGGAGATCGTAAGTTTACCCCGGGTATCACTTCTGTGTCACTGTTAGACAGAGGCACAGTATACTAACCTCGAAAAAGGGCATAGCAAAATTCATTTAAAATGGGTGGCGAAAGCCAAACATACTCTGGCTAGGCTTATAAATGCCCTAGGGCAGATAGCCTAGTATGAACCTATGATCTTATCCCCTGTGGGGTAGGTTTTCCATGGTGCTTATAGCAGAAATTAATGCAATGGCCTATCCACTTAGAAATGGTTTGCTTTGAAATGGCCTTCCCCTCTGCCCCTGCAGCAAAGGCAACTAGCAGCTGTTCAGTTTTTCTGAGAGGATTAGCCCTGTCCAAATAAAATCTAAGTTGTCTGTGCATATTCAAAGAGTGCAGTATTCACTCTCCTTTGTTCTGTGGATTAGGAAAAAAGGTTGGCAAATGAATGGACTGATTAAGGGTCACACTGGATACCACCTTGGGCATAAAGGAAGGATTGGTCCTGAGGGACACCCTCTCAGCATGGAATATGATGAAGGGCTCCACTGCCATGAGGGGCTGTAATTCAGACACTCCTCTTGCTGAAGTGATGGCTAGAAGGAAGGCTGTTTTCCAAGAAAGGAATTTCAACTCTGCAGTTGCAGCTGGCTCAAGAGGAGGTACAGTGAGCTTTTCCAATACAACGTTAAGGTCTCAGGCTGGAGTAGGGGCTCTCCTCAGTGGTCTTAAATTTTTGGCCCCTATGAGGAATTGTTTTAGCAGGGGGTGAGAGAAGAGGGGTGGCTCAGTATTATAATGTGCTGAAATGGCTGAGGCATGAATTTTAATTAATGAGAAGGAAAGGGCCCTTGTGCAGCATCTCTGTTAAGTATTGAAGAATATGCAGTAAGTTGGGCACTATTGTGCCCATCCCCTGAGTCTGGCTCCAGGAACAGTATCTTTTCTACTTTTCAGCATAGGATTTTCTAGCACTAGATCTCCTTGCCTCTAGAATGACATTTAGCACCTGCTTACTGAGGGATGCTATTGGAGAGCTCAGGGAATTAGCCAGGCTACAAGGGTCAAGGTTTGAAGCTGGGGGTGTAGAATCTGGCCCTCTTGCTGGGACAGCAGGGAAGGGGTCTGAGGCAACCAACTGCCATGGTTCCAGCAGTGACATACTGTGCAAGAGGGGGTACCAGTGCTGGCGTGGCCAGTCTGGTGCAATCAGTATTGTCCTTGGTTTGTCTTGTTTGATCTTTAGCAGAACTTTCGAGAGGAGAGGCAGAGGGGGAAAGGCATAGACTGTGAGGCCTTCCCAAGTAAAGGACAGGGCATCCACTTTCCAAGCTTGACTGTGGGAAGTCCTTGTGTAGAATTTGTCCAATTGGTAGTTCTAAGGGGAGGCAAAAAGGACTATCTCTGGGTTCCCCCATTTGTTTCTCAAAATGTTGAATATCTTTGGTTCCAATTTCCACTCGTGTGGGTCTATGACATTTCTGCTTAGGTAGTCTGCCAGTGAATTTAGTTTGCCTGGCAGGAATTGAGCTTGTAGGTGCACTTGGTAGCTCAAGGCTGTGTTTCACAGAGCCATGGCTAGTCTGCAGAAAGGATACTAGTTGGTTCCCCCCTGCTTGTTTATGTACCACATAACAGTGGTGTTGTCTGTCTTTACCAATAATTGTCCTGGACGAATATGGTCCTTGAAGGCTGTCAGGGAATTCTGTACAGCTAACATTTCTTTTTGACTGATATGCAGGTGCATCTGACTCTGGTTCCATTTGCCCTGAATGCACTGCCCTGCCAAGTGAGCCCCCCATGCATAGTCTGATGTGCCTGTTGTTAGGGTCTGGGCGGCAGGGGGCAGAGTGAATGGCTGTCCCTTGTTGTGGTAGCATGCCTGTGCCCACCAAAGGAACTCTGTCTTTATACAAGGAATGATAGGAATCATTGATTCCAGGTCCTGAGAATGTTGACACCACAGGTTTTTTTAGATACCATTGTAGTTTCCTCATATGCAGTCTTACATATGGAATTAGTAGAATGCAAGAGGCCATGAACCACAGGGCTTGCAGGATTTTCCTTACAGATATAGCTGGGTCTTTGTGGCCAGTAGTTTGAAGTAAGCTGTCAAACTTGTTTCTCTGGCATGAGGTAAGCCATCTGGGAAAATGTGTTGAAGCTTGCTCCCAGGAATACAATTTGTTGGCAGGGTACTAGATGAGATTTCTTTTTGTTTATGGTGTACCCCAGTAAGGTTAGAAGTTTCTTTACAAATGCCAGATGATTTAGTAGCATGTCTTGGCTTTCTGCCTGAATTAGACAATAGTCCATGTATGGGCATATTTGAATATTTCTTTACCTGCAAAATACAATGACTGGAGCTAGGCAGTTTACGAATACCTTGGGCACAGTAGATAAGCCAAAGGGAAGTGCAGAGAACTGATAGTACATGTAGCCTGCTCTGAAGCATAGGTATTTCCTGCAAGATTCCTTTATTGGAATGTGCAGGTAAGCTTCCTTTAAGTCTAAGGTTGCCAACCAGGCATCTTTGCCTAGCATAGGAAGCAACTGATGAAGTGTTAGCATTTTGAATTTTGGGATTACCAAAAAGGTGTTTAGAATAGAAAGGTCCAGGATAGGACGCCAGGAACGGTCTTTTCTGGGTACCAGGAAGGGTCTTGAGTAAAAAACCTTGTCCCCTTTCTTCTGCTGGGACAGGATGAATAGACCTGATACTTAGAAGAGAGAGAACCTGCTGTTGAGCCTCTGCCCACTGATTTGGGGTTAGGTCTGGCCAACAGTTTGGGGTTGGTAAGGTGTGGACGTGGAATCTGTATCCTTGGGAAACTATATTTAAAACCCATTTCTCCTGGGTAACGAGTTTCCAGTTTTTTGCATGCAGGGCAATCTTTCCCCCTACGGGAGCAGGCAGTTGAGCAGGGCTTGGAAGGTTTAAGGTTAAGTCATTGTGACACTTTTCCATTGGGGGGGTCTTACTAATTCCAGCTTTGGAAGTGGGAGCCCCCCACTGCTTTGGCCTGTGAGTACCTTGAGACTGTAGCCTAGGTGGTCCACTGTTCCTGGGTTTGGACTGAGAAGGCCTGGAAGAGACAGGAAAGGACCAATTCTTAGAAGGCCAATGCCTACTAAATCTGGGAGGCTGTACTTGCAGGAAATCTTTAACAATTTGTATAGATTTAGCTTTTTCCTCTATCTTTGTAAGGACTTCTTCTGCTTTGTTGCGGTCCTGGTTTAAGGGAGCATCCAGTAATTTAGCTTTAATATGATCTGGAAAATTTTGCTCCTTAAGCCAAGCATGTCTTCTAAGAACAGACCCACTGACAGCAGCCCTGCAAGATGCTTCTAAAAAGAGTTAAAACCACATTGCAAAGTATGTTTACCAACTTGTTCAGCAGAATGCATTAAATCCTGTAATTCTTTATTTTCAGCACAGTCAGGAATCAACATAATTTTCTATTTAAGTAGTCTCATAATATGCTGCTGATACTTTAACAGATGAAACTGGCAGTTTAAGGCCCTAATGGCCAAAGTAGCAGAAGTGTATACCTTCTTATCCCATCTGTCCAAGGCCCTGGAATCTCTATCAGAGGGAGTAGGGTTTTTGGCAGTAGTAGCCTTAATGCCTTTAGGTCCCTGGGATATGGTCTCTGGGTCCGCAGTAGGATTCTTGAAGAGGAACTTGTGAGAGTCAGGTATTCTGTAATACATGTCAGTTTTCCTGGGGGCCGGAGTTAAAGTGTCCAGGGCCAGGCTAGATTCCAAGAAGGCATCATCTACAATGGCCAGGACAGGAGGGATAGCTCAAGGCCTGTGTTGAGGTAGGAGTAAGAATTCCCTAAGCCTCTTTTTGGAGTCAGAGTAATCCTGGCTTTCCCAGCGGAAATGCTCCCTAAGAGTGTGCAAGGTTTCACCAAAAGAAAAATCTTCTGGAGGGGAAGCAGAGGGAATGGAGTCCTCTGCATCAGAATCCTCATAGGTAGATAAGGGCAAATAAACGAAAATTTCAGAATTCTGATCAGAAGAATCAGAAGGAAAATCAGTTCTAGGTCTTTTAGAGGGAGAAGGCTGGCTTCCCCTAATTAAAGTAATAAGGTCTTCAGCCATTCTTATCATTTGTATTTTAGGCATATGGGTCTGACCATGCAGTTTGGACTTCAGTTTTCTAGGCGTGGGTCGTGTTTTAGGCCTTGAAGAAGAAGATGGCATCGGTTTGAAATGCAAGTCAGTAGGCCTGAATACACCCTCAGAAGCAGGTGCCTGCACAGTGACTCCGGATCCATCCAAGGTAGAGACATCTGCAGGTTCCACAGTTGAAGAAGCAACTCGCGGCATACCAGACTCCATATGGGTCTCAGTAGAGGCCTGCGAATCTGAAGTAGTGGGTATCAGGGGCTGCAAAAGCACCTCACTGAGTACCAGCGAACTGGCGACTAGCTTAACGGAAGCATCGTCGGCAGCTTTGGACCTATGCGGTCTGTTTCTGTCTTTATCTTTACGTTTTTCGGAATGTCAGTAGTCGGATGGCTTACCAAAGCCATTTCTGGATAATTAAACTGAGTACTGAAATAGTATGATGCAAAAATGAATGGACAACTAATAGTTCGAGGATTGAACAGGGCACAAAACCGACAGCGAGGGACGTCGTGGTCTGGGCTTAAGCAAGGAATGCAGTACGAATGAAAATCTTTATGAGGTATTTGCTTTCCACAGGTAATACAATTGTTAACTTTTGATGACTTGGTTTAGAGCAAGAAAAAGGATCCCCAATGGGGTACTTAGCTTTTTTGAAGACTTCGGTTCTGAAACTTGAAAACAAAAATTTCAGCAGTCGGCCGACCAGCACTTGCAAACTGCTTCTGCTTCAGGCACCACGTGGCAAGTAAGACTAATGTAATGGCGTCAGCTGCATGCTTTATACCCCTGATGACCCGACGTCAAGAAAGAAGAGACAGCATCCGACGCAAAACAGAAGACTTTGATATTCAGGCCGGCTGAGGGCTACCTGCGGCAGATAACCCAAATGTAATGACAGCAACAGTGAAACATGAAGAACATCTGCTCTCATCTCCAGAACACTGATGTGAAGTTTGGTCTCTGACTAGGACCACATCCCTTGGACAGTCTTCCTCAGGAAGTACCCACCCCCACCCTAGGAGGGAAGCGTCTGTGGTAACCGTGGCTGCAGGAGTTGGAGGAGAAAAATACCTGCCCACTAGGAAGTCTGGAGAGTGCATCCACCACAACATATGTCTTTGGCAAATTGGAATGAGCTGTACAGGAACTGACAGAGGATGAGAAAGAGTGGACTACTGAACTGCCAGGGTCCACTGCAGAACTCTCATGTAGTACCTGGCCAGTAGAACCAAATAAATGGCCTCTGCCATTGAACCTAAGGCTCTCAGAATGAGCGATACTGGAGGACGAGTTTACGCCAGAAGGGATTGTATGTGAAACCAGAAATGAAGCACGTGTCAGATGGGGAGAGCTGCAATCTCCAAGATGGTGTCCCACTGAGTGCCAATGAACTCCAGCTGTTGAGATGGGGTCAAAGAAGACTTGGCAAGATTTACTGTTATCCCAAGCTGATTGAAAAGACAAAGAAGGAAATGTGTGTTCTCCACCAGCTGATGCTGTATGGCAGCAGTGAGGAGCCAATCATGGAAGTAGGGAAACACCTGGAATCCCTGCAGCCTGAGATGAGCTGCCACCACTGCCATAACACTTGGTGAACACCAGGGGGCTGTGGTGAGTCCAAAGGGCAGGGCTCTGAAATGGAAGTGATTGGCTCCTATGCAAAAGCAGAGAAATCTCCTGGACCGCCTATTTTGATATGATAGTATGCGTCCTAGAAATCCACAGAGCACATCCAGTCGTTCTTGTGCAGAAGGGGCACAATGGACTGTATAGTGACCATCCGAGCCTTTGACTTTTTGAATGAGAGATTCAACTGACTGAGGTCCAGAATTGAATGCAGGTCCCCTGTTTTCTTGGGTACCAAAAAGAAGCAGGAGTAATTTCCAAATCCTCTCTGTCCTGTGGGGACCTTTTGGATGGCTCTTTTTAGAATGAGTTTGGTCACCTCTAGACAGGCTAACTCTCTCTGACGGGGTGGCATGCCAGGGAGAGTTCTGCTTCTTGGCAGGGGGGCAGAAAAAGGAATACAGTAGCCCCTGGATATGATTCTTAGCACCCATCGATCAGTAGTGATGTTTGCCCAGGCTAAAGGGTGCAAAAGATAAATGGCCCCGACTGCCTCCAGGGAGGGACAGTCAGGCAGCACCTTCAGGAGCGCTGCAAGGACTTCTCAGAGAATGGTTCCCTGGAGCCCTGGTTTTGTGGGCCTCCTCTGCACCTAAGGCAGCGTTGATCATTGAACCCTCTCCCCCATCCCCTGGAAGAGGAATCTTCTTGAGCTTTCTGAAGGGAAGACTGCGATTTACGGAACCAAATCTTCTTACTTGCCCACTGGGTCTTGGAAAAGTGCCTTTGGGGGGTAGAGCACTTGATCCCTACAGCCGACAGCATCTTCCCTTCTTGGTCACTGTGGGTTAAAGTCTCCTTTAGGGTTGGCCCAAAGAGGGTTGAACCATCAAAGGCAGCATTAGTGAACGATGCCTTAAAGGCATCCGCAAACCCGCACAAGCGAAGCCAGGCATGACGCCTGATGGGAATGCCTATGCCCACCGTCCATGAGGTACCTTTGCAGCATTGGATATCAACCTCATGGACGAATTCGCTAAGAGTGGTAAGCTTAGGAGAAACAGTCTTAAAGTCCTCCACCGGTATGGACTCCCAAAAGGGAAGTGGTAAACTTCTTGTTCAAATCCCTCTGAAGACAGGGAAAATATGTCAGGTAGTTTAAGGATCACAGGCTGAACGAAGCCGATGCAAACACCCACTTTCTGAATCCGTCACTCACTCTCAACTCGCGATTCGGAGGATGGACAGATGAACTCTGTTCCACCAGCTCTTTTTTGGTGGGCTCAGCTACCACAACTGCATCAACTGGAACTGCCTTGGACCAAAATGGCTGGTCAGAAGGGGGACTCAAAAACTTATCTGCTCTCTTCAGCAATGGCTGCACTGTGTCAGGTTACTTCCATGCCCTGCTGGCAATGAGACTGACCAAGGGATCAGCATGGGGGGACACCCAAGAGGTAGATAGGCCCATTCCAAAAGCATCCAGAAACACAGCTTCCTCTGAGGATGGGGGGCTGGGCAGACCAACCACCCTTAGCCTTAAGGATCTCCGGGATGTCTCCAAAGGAGACATCATCGGGCGACGATCTAGGGAACCTGTCCCCCTCATTGATATCCATGTTCTCCATGAGAGACTCCATTGGGTAGTCAAGATGTCTCCTCTTACAGGTCCTCTTTCTAGGCACTTTCTTCGGGGAAGGCTCTAGGGAAGACTCTGAAGAGGTAGAGACCCCAATGGGGGTAACTCCCCCTGGAAGCTAGATCAAATGGACTGACCAGGAGCAGGATGAGAGGAACCTCTCAAAATCTGAGGCTGGGATGGAGTCTGCCGAGCGGGGGAAGGTAATCTGGTAGCAGAGAGAGATCTTTCCACCACTCAGAAGGAGAAGGACTGGATGAAGCCCCTTCCCTTGTAGACAAGACCACAAGGGAAGAAGGAGCAGACCCCGCCAAAATCTCAAACCCTCCAGAGAAGGCTGGACAGGAGCTATCGAGAGACAAAGCCCCGAGAGGCAGAAAATGGTCTTAAAGGCCCGGACCCGCCCCCGCAGACTCGAGGCCACAACCCAGATTGGTGGCCTCATCTGTCCCAAGGAAGGTAGAGCAGAAATACCCAAGGACTCTGATGGGATAGGGAGAAAGGGTGCCCTGGAAGCCCCCAGCACCTCCATGCCATGTGTCGGCTCTCTTAAGTCCAAACCCTGCCGGGTTGGATGAGGAGAAAATAACTGGGAAGTAGGAGAAGGCTCTCTAGTCCGATGGGCCGGGGAAGCCATAAGCCCCAACTCTATTTGAGCTTTTAAAAAGGACTGCATCATCCTGTCCATATCAGAAGGAAGGATGCTCCTGGAAGATCAGGAGGAAATAGAGGACAGAGTTGGAGACCTGTGCCAGGACCCTAAGGGTCTTCTTTGACAGTCTGGGGAATGGATCCTGTGTGGAGAGGTAAACAAACAGTCCCCTCATGGAGGATCCGTGGAAAGGTCCTCAATAACAAAAGGATCCAGCATAGGTCTTGGATCCGACTGTATCGGATCCAAGGAAACAGAAGGACCCGAGGACATGGCTTTCGAATTCCTTGGATTCGACTGGATCGGATCTGTGACAGACCTGCTCCGACTCGGATCTGAAGGCCTCGATCTGGAGGCCTTGGATCTGGGTGTTGACTCTCAGAAGGCTTCAGATCTATGACCCTCAGATCTGAAACCACCAAGGCCGGAGTTGGATCTGGGAATCTGGGATCCGACAGCTTAGACTTTTTACATCAGACCTCCCCAAGGAGGAGGATGATGTTGCCTTTCTCTTGTGGTCAGAGGAGCCTGGCTTGGTCAAAGGCTCCTTGACCAAGGGACCCCCTGAACCATTCCTTTGAGGAGAAGTTTATTTCGGCACTCGACCAGGGCCCCAGGGTTGAATGCGGCACAAATGCCACACTCAACCTCCAGGTAGCTGGCGCCAAGGCAGAAACACGCATCTTCTCACTGCATGAGGTGCATCTCTTAAACCCTGAAGGCTTCTCTGACATGTTAACCCAGCCAAAACACAAAACCAAGTTCAAAGTCAAGAAACCAGCAACAGTCATGAAACAAATGTCTGTCCCACACACACAATAACCTAACTACAGAAAAGACAACAAAATTTAAATCTCAAGAAAGAAATTCCTACACAAACTTTACAACTGAAAAGATACTGAAAAGGGTGCCAAATGCCACACAAATAGGAGTGGTAGAACAGCAACAGTTACAACACATGGAAAACCTGATGATAACTAAGAAACTAAAACACTAGGAAAGAAACTGAGAGAGAAACTAAGGAAGAAACCCCAAAAAGATAACCTACTTTGCCTACACTGGAGGAGTTGGGCAATCTAAATCTGTCTTCAAGCACAGAAAACGAGATCTGAGGAGTTAGAGAGCAGCAGAGCATTATGGGAGAGGAGGGGCTTGAGCTAAGCTGTTGTCTAAGTGTTGCCGGCCCAGATCCGATGTTGGATCCTAGACCCATACATGATGAATGGTGGCTAGGATAACATCAGATCTGATAGATATGAATCAATGTGGTTTTCTGAATGGGAGGCAACCATTTGACAATATTAATAGAACAATGATGATACAAATGGAAGCAGAATATAAGAAAGTACCACTATTGTTGGTGGGTCTTGATGCAGAGAAAGTTGTTTGCATTACATTTAGAACCACTGGCAAAGAAAATAAGTGACTTAAAAATTCAGGGATATAAACTGTATGGTAATAAAGAAAAGTTGGCTTTATTTGTAGAGGATATTATTTTGCACCTGGTAAAATCAGAAAAAGGACATCTCAGTGTTGTGGAACATTCAGAGATAGTTTCAAGTCTCTTCAGACCATAAAATTAATTAAGATTAAACAAAGGCTATAGCTGTAAACTATGTACCCACACATAAATTGGTTCAGTAATACCCATATCTATGAAGATGTTATTAAGTAAACAGGGGTCATGGTTAAAAAGGATTCTATTATGGCAGCCAAGTTTATGTGGGAATAGACTAAACAAAAGATAGTACACAAACTGAGGAACTGGAAGTTCTTGTTTATGGATATGGATAGCAAGATACAAGAAGTCCCTTTAGTCTTATACACAAATTCAGGCATATTTTTATGAACCAGAGGAGAAGTTGTAGTTAGCAATTAAGAGTTGAAGGATTTTATCTGTGATGGGAAGAGGTCAAAAGTTAAGTGGGTAATTTGATCCTTCCAGTAGAACAAGGTGGACTGAGATTACCTTGTTTGAAGGGATATTTTAGAGCTACAGAGTTAAGACTCCTTATCTATAGCATAACCAGAAAGCTATAACTCAAAGTGGGAAGGGATGATGATGAAACAGGAGAGAAGCTCAAGAAATAAGGATAGAATAGAATGTTGGATGCAGATCCTTAAGGAGAATAACTATAACCATACAATAAGTCTGACTAGACTCATCTGCAAGGCTATGGAAAGAATCATCATGGACCTCATCAAAAAGAACATTGGCAATCTCCCAATGCTGGACCCATCCCAGTTTGGTTTTGTCCAAGAGAGACTGCGCCTTGGACAAAGGCAAAACCGTGCATACTGCATATTTAGACCTGGCTTAGGCCTTCCCCCACTCAGGCATCATAGACAAACTTACCCAACTGAACAAAAAACAGCATATAGGCAGGTGGGTTGTTAACCGGCTCACTAACAGAAAATGCACAGTTAAAATAGGAGACTCTCAATACACCACCAGACCAGTAATCAGTGGAGCACCACAGGGCTCAGTGCTGCGGCCCCTATTGTTCGGAATTTACTTTTCCGAAGTACAGGCTAAAACAAAGGACATACGGCTAACAAAG